>NC_056745.1:776372024-776572024 GCF_019279795.1 Protopterus annectens | reverse complement strand
TTTGACTTTCTGATCAGGATTAAGTCCTTCTAGAATTAGATAATGGCTCGTGTTTTTCAGACTTGTCACTTTTTATGATTACTCTAAATCTTTTCAGTCTTAGCCTGAAGCTAAAGCAGTTGATAAAGCATCCAAAACATGATCCTATATTATTCAGTCTGAATATACTCCTCATTGAGGCTAGACATTTGTCCACAGCGTCTGTGCTTTTTATTTACTATTCTAACAAACATCCATATTCCACATTCCTCTTTCACTGAGGTCCATACTCTCCATTCATGCCTACCTTCTACTAGCTCTTATACAGATTTACTCAGTCCTCCTACTTTGGCTGTAAATACCTCCCAGTTCACTGATGGAAAAGGATAGTCTCCCTGCAATTGTTTCATAAGATGCAATTATCTGTATTTTTTGCATCCAGTAGAGGTTCATAGGTTGGTACTAGGCTATCGGACCTAGGGCCTATACAAGCCTAGCCATAACAATTCCCTGGCTATTTCTTCCCACAGTATTTACTGTACATCACAGCAGCTTGCCAAGGACACTAGGGTTTCCCCTGCAGGTCATAAAATGACAGATCATCTTCCTTATGGAGAATGGTGTGAGCTCACTATAGAGCTTGCAGAGCAGCAACACCTAAAACCAGAATGAAAAGAGAGTGTGCTGCTCAAGCCGAAAGCAAGAGAAAAAGTATATACTGTTCTCAATGTGTGTCTCCCTTAATGTTCTCTAATAGCTGTTACAATGGCCGCACTAACTGATGTTCTGACATTTTAAGATGGAAAATTACAACACTTGGCTAAAGAAGTTCAGCTTATTTACGTGGTCATATAGGAGAATTCACTGCCCTCCAATCCAAACCTAAAGGTTTTTAAAGAAGAATACATGTTTAATAATCTAGGATTATCAAAAGAACGCACTACATTTCATCTGTTTGGATCTGTTTGGAATCTGATGGGGGAAGGACCAACATTAAAAACAGGATGCACTTGTTTGCTGAGTGAATAGGTCAGTATGGCATAATCTTCCAAATTAAATCAAAAGCTCCAGTATGACTGACAATACATGGATAGTTTTCTGTGGAGACTGGAAACATAATAGGACAGGGCAATGGATAAAGAAATAAATAACAGAATAGGGCAATGGAAAAGGAAACATATAATAAGATAGAGCAATGGATAAGGAAACATATAATAGGATAGGGTAATTCATATTTTTGAACCTTCTGTTTTTTGTCCAAGTTTGTGAAATGTGTAATGCCAGGATGGAGGGGATGACACACTGATAGTACTGAAATTATTGATTGTATTAAAAGCCTAAGCCTATGACTGAACATCTGCTGAGATCAAGCTTTATTGGAAATGGTTTCTAGGATGATAAAACTCATAGCTTTTAACAACACCTGACACACAGAAATCAAGTCATTTGCCTAAAAAAATAACTAGATGTTAAATCTTAACAGAAACTATAATACTGAAGGCTGAAAGAAAAGATAGTTAAAATCATTTGTGTTATAATTTTTACAGCCTCCAAGTAAAAACACATTAAAACATCAATATGTCTTTCTCCTCAGTCTGTTACTTACCAAGAAGATATTCAGAACCAAACCATAATTCTATATATGTGATGTAATGATATAATGAAAATGTAGCTGAATGTCATCTGCACACCACTCTCTGTATCGACTTTTCTTGGCATAATCAGTTACAAAGTTTAATTTGAAATATAAATGATGGTAAAGTCATTTCTGCCTTAAGCACTGATTGTAAAACTGCATCATTTGTGCAAATCCCTGAAGCTAAGCAATTAAATGAAGCCAAGGACTCTAGCACAGAACTTTAATGGACACACTGAGCAATTTGCATATTACTGATTGGAAAACTGTTTACTGGTTCAGAAGGTATGTAGTCAACCATTTAATGCATTACTGAAGCATACTCTATGTCTACGGTTTTTGCTACTTTTGGCAATCATCAGACTGGCCATAGTTTTCACACCATAATAGTCTATTTCAGTACTCAGATGAAGCTGCTCATATACTGAAGCAAAATCTGGAAGTGCTGTAGCTTCTTTTGAAGGTTGCAAAGAAGTACTGCAATGGAAAAGATGAGTTGAGGCAAATAGACTATAACATTGGCAAAGTATATAAGCAATACAATAATTTATAGGATTAGAAGCAGAATGCTCTGATGTAACAGGCAACGGAAAACTGGAATTATTTCTGAATTTGGCAGTAGCTCTAGAATCTAGTTTATGTTGACCATTAACTTATTATGAGCATGGAGGGCCATAACCTGATCCATTTATTTATTCTAAGCAGCCAACTGTCCAGTGAATCAAGTGTAAAATTGTTTGCATGCTTCTGGAAGTCCAAAACTTACAAGTTAATAGAGGTTTTTAAGGTGATTATCATTTTCTTCTGAGTATGTGTAAGATTGTTTTGCAATATTAGCTTATTTCTGCTTGTGATTTTGAAGACACTACCTCTTAGTGCAAGACATCTGGACAAAGCCTGAACTAATGGGACAAGGGCCCAAAAATAGAAAGAGATTTTAAATATTGCTTTATAAACTTAGATAGTTTCTAGAATAACAGGATTTGTGTTAGCATGCATTTTTTAGAGGATATGAAGTCTGAACTTCAAATGTATATCATTATTTAGTGACTTCAATCTTCAGTGATTTGCCAAAGTAAACAACATTTTATAAGGAACAGTCCACAAATGTAAAGCAAAAATCTGGACACTTGAGTGGTATGCATACTCATGTGAATGGGAACATCAGAGGCATTTCCGCATGTAAGTTGAGATTATGCAGGGAAAAATAAATACATAATCAATTAAAATCTCAGGTCAATACTTTGTTTAACATTTGGTCCATGTACTTCCTAATATTTTGCTTTAGCTTTCATTTGTTATTTGAAAAATAGCAGTTGAATACAATGACTCTCAAATAACATTGTTAAATATTACCAAAGTGCAGTTAGACTTAAAGAAATAATCCCCCGGATTCACGAATCCTCCCTGTAAGACTTAATAAGTCTTACTCGGAGGCTGCAGTTGAACAGTATGATGTCAGAGTGCCATGAATATTCATGAGGGCACGCTAACTCAACTTTAAGTCTTACACGGAGCGGGTCTGAAAGCAGGGGGTGTGTCTGACTCCCGAGCAGTCTAAACGGCCACGCCCCTGCAAGGTTTGTAAAAGGAAAATGAAAGCACACAAGAGTGAGTCCGCTCAAATGTCCTAGCACCAACCACCACACTCCCTCATATTGTAAACCCCCATCACAGTTATGAAAAGTAAAAAATTTATTTTATGTTTTTAAATTCCCAAAATAGTTGCCCGTATTTGCACGTGTGTGTGTGGGTGTGCCCATTGCTTAGCTGTAGTTAACAATTCCGACATGGAAGAGCATAAGAAAGAATGTTTATGCAAATGACACCAAGTAGCAATAGCATAATGGTAGAGCGTTCGCACAAAGAAGAGGCATTCACTGTTCGAGCCCCACCACTTCCCTTCTTATTTATGTTTTAAACCAGTACATGGAATAATACCTGACACATATGATTAAAATATCAGTAAAAAGCAGTGAAATGGCCAATGTATCAGTGAACAAAATATTAAATTTTTAATGGATCCTGATACATAATTACTTGCAGTTAAGCAGCACTTTACCCAGCGCAATAGAGGTGCCCATAGTTTAACAGCGCTTTACCTAGGGCAGTAGAGGTGCCCATAGTTTAACAGTGCTTTACCTAGTGCAACAGAGGTGCCCATAGCGAAATAGCGCTTTAACCAGAGCAATCTGTTTGCGTGGACGTGCGCGCTGTGCCAACTAGCACACCTTAGGGCAACGTGTAGCAACATAGAGCAAAGTTGCTTAAACACAGCCACACCCCCTAGCCTGTCTGGACAGTATGAAAATAAAATGAATGACAAGGTTCGAACCCAGGACTCTGTGTATCCTAATCAAAGCACAGAACCACTAAGCCATGACAATGTAGGAGAAACAGCCACTGTTAACATACATATACTTAGTAATGGTAGTTTAACCATTACTAAGCAGGTCTGCAGTCAGCCGAGAATTTTACAAAATGGCCAATCACAAAAAAGTACAGGAAATGCGGCATATTTAAGCCCCACGGGCGGGAATATACGCCATAACTGATTGTAGCTCACATCTGCAGTTAGAATGTCTGGTGTTGGAGAGAAAACATGCTTCCGAGTGCAAAGTTGGGGCATCGAGGAGTCCAAATACATGGTTTGACTCCTTGTCCACCGTCACGAGTCAAAACTCCTGCAGAGCCAGTTCCAAGGGATGGAGTATAAGGCAGAGGCTTGGAACCGGTTAGCTCGTGACCTCACCAGTGCCACAGGCATTCCTCGGACTGGTGAGCAGGTCCGTCACCACCATGCAGACCTGAAGAGATGAAAGCAGGACCACCTGAACCAATGGATACAGGAGGCCCGTGGGATGCAGGATGCCCCACAACTGAGTATGTAGCCATGGAATGCAGTATGTAAGAATTGATAATGGAGTATGTATAATGGATAGGTATGTCTCAATATCCCTTCATTTACTTTACAGCTGCAGGTGACCGTGCTATGAATCAGCAAGCCTATGCTGATAGGTTGCTAAGGCTGCGCCACCAGGCAGGTTAGTGATTATTCTGCATGTATTGTTATATAAAATATGGGAGAGAGCATGACAGAAAGTGTTGTAGTCCAATAATACAGCCATAAAATTGCCTGAATAAGTCCTCTGCATGTACTGCCAGATAAAAATGTCAGAGAGGCAGAAAAAGAGTGTAGAAACCCATTAATGAATGTAACATATGTCTGGAATAATATCTCTGCAGGCACTGTTAAATAAAATAAGTGAGTGAGCCTGAAAAAAGATTGTTCTAACCCATTAATAATGGTATTATATGTCTTGAACATGTCTGCCATATACACCGTTAAAACAAATAAAGGAGTGAGCCTGTGAAAAAGTGTGTAATGTCATTAATAAAGGTCTAATACCCAGAGTGTGTCTGTGTCACAGAGTCTGAAATGTTGTTGTACCCTTGCAGTATACAAACAGTACTGTTTGAAAAGGTGCTGGCAACCCAGAGTTGTGCAGTCCCATATAAAGTGGGTGATGAAAGTACTAGTAGCTGTGAAACATATATACAGTCCACAACAGGCAGTTACTGGCTGGCATGAATAAGTAAACCTGGCACACGTGTAGCATGTTATTTTTTCCCCAGAAATGTGAGTGTGTGTGACACGAAATGCAGGGTTCTGTACAAAACAAAGTGAAAATGTCATGTGACAACATCCCAGATATGTAGATAAAGAAATATAAATGCAATCAAGAAATATGTAGCAGTAACATCTGCATTCTGGACAGTTAGTATGTCAGATATAGGTCAGGCATATATTGAGCTAACCAAACCCAGTACACAACCTAATGTATGGTGGCAAGTGTAATAATACAGGTAGGGGATATAAACTTGCAGTCACTAGGAATGTAGTGTAGACTAAAAGGTCATTATAAGATGTTAACCGAGGTTTATTTATACACCCTACTGTATGTGCATAAACCATGCAATTCCGCACCTCAGTGGGTATGTGTAATCTTAAATATTTGTTGGGACATAATGTCCTATTGTTCTATAAATATTTGCATTCATGTTGATGCATGTGCCCTGTTTAAACACCACAATCATGGTGTCCTGTTGCTACCAAACATTCCTGCATGCTGTTGGAATAAACACTGTGGTTCAATATATGCATGTGTTATGCTTGCTGTTCAACTGTTGTACCCTTGGTGTGTTGGGTTAATGGGAATATTATTGCATGCTGTTACAACTAATCTGGAATGCTGTTTTGCTTATGTTGTAATTAAACACACCTAATCACAGAACGTATGGGAAGGCCGGTCCCAGTGGACCCACCTGTCCCTCCTCAACCGGCGAGTACACCTGGCACCAGCAGGTCCGGTGGTCAGCCCAGGCTCCCCTCCTCCATTGGTCCTGTGCCACCTTTGGGTGGAAGTGCTGCAGAGGATGGGGCTCACCCCCCCATGCAAGCATGGGCAGAGAAGGGCCACCTGTCACCCGTCGAAGGGTCCGGGCTGTGGTGCATAGGGAGATCCAGCGTACAGTTGCTGATCCCCTATGCTAGCTTGAGGCAAGAGTGACCCATCTCATGGGTGAGCCTGCCCGTCCTACGCAGCCCCCAGCACAGCCACCCTCAGGGCTGTGAAGGTTCAGTGGTGACTGCCCATGGGTGGGTATCTCAGTTCCACTGTTACCATCTGTGGGCTCATGGGCTTGCGATTTCCAAACATCCGACCTCATCAATTGTGTCACCCACTCCATGTGTCATACACCGCCCATGTATATGTCTTGTCTGTCTTGTCTGTTTACCTTCCCAACCTACCTCCCCGGACATACCTACTTCCTCTACCTCACTTCCCACTCTCACCTGAAAAAAAAAAGGGCAATCTGTACCCACAAAAAATTACGCCCCATACATAGCTGCTCATTTCACACACGTGTCCATCGGACAAACATGTAAGCTGATAATTAGAATTGGCAGTACAACATACTTTGTTGTCCTCACCCCTCTCCCAGGTGTGGAAGGTTTCAAAGTTCACTCCAAATTCATTGCATATGCACAGCTGTTGCTGTTAAAATAATGGGCAGCTATGGACCTTCCCTATACCCGTCCTGCACATCCAGAGCTTGTTTACCTACTGTGTGTACCTCTTTGTGCCCCCTTTTTCACCACTTTTCGATCTCCCCATTTTCTTTTCTTTAAAAGAAATTAGCACGGGGATTAGCAGGAGTAGGCGGGTTTGCACCAGTGTTCGCATGTGTGCGCTTAGCTAAGCATCACTAAGCGTCACGCAAACCCGCTTACAACTGCTTAAAACTGCCTTAGTCACTCTATGACAGGGCCCATGTACTGCTCAGCAGCACAATGAAATATCTCTGTCAGTCTCGAACCCCAAACCTTGGACTCACAGGACTGCAGGAAGTACCACTAAGCCACAGCAGATATGCAATAATGTGGTGCTGAAAGAAATATATCATGCATTACAATGAGTGAATGTAAAGGGTGAATAGGAATGGCATAACACAAATCTAGTTCTGTGACCCTTAACCAGCAAGTGCAGTAGAATTGCATGACATGACTGTGAAAAGAGAACCAGCCATGCTAGTAGGGAATAATGTTACAGTAGCACCTTACAAACCCCACACAGTATCAGAACAGGATAAACACTGGCATATTTGAATAGGTCAGAGGCCAGACCTCCCAATTGTGACTGATTTACAGGGATGTCCCTGATTTGCAAACAAATGTTAACTGTGCCCCTCTGACTCCCTGTGAAATGTACTAACAGTAGGCAGAAAGTTGGGGAATCTCACTTAATGAAAAATGTCAATAAATGAGAGTAGACACTGCTTGCAAGTCAGAAAAGGTGTAGTAAAACATATGCTCTGAATTCCCCAAAGTCTCAACAGCAAAATATCTGAAATATATCACTGGTGTATCCCACTTATATGTACCTTTCCCTGAGGCTGTTCAAATATTTACCTGAGAGTATCTGAGGCCTGGAAGTGTCAGAAACCCACAGGCATATCAGCTTGTCTGCTGTTACGCACACAGCAAATAGCTGTAGAATGAATTCCACAATCAGGTCACTAGGAGTACACCACAGAAATATCAAAGGATGTAGCCATGTACTGCTAGCAACCACCTGTGACAATGTCATTGTTCAGGTGCTGAAAAGACTGGTGTGGTGCACAGTCAAAGGATACTAGGCTAACCTCTGTCTACCATCTTGATATGTCCACAGGTGGGAGCTACTGAGACAGACTACTAGCCTTTATAGACTAACAGGTACACAGCAACTCTGCATGTTCAGCAAGATAAACAGCACACGATAATAAATAATGCTCTCCACAGTTCTGCACCCCTACCCAAAAGTACCATATACCTGTGTAGTCAGGCACACCCACGGGTGTAGGTAGGCATACACAGTACTGAAATATGTCCAGTTGTCCTGAGCAGACTGTGCTAATGTCAACACAAACAAACCACAAACTGTTCAGAAGTGAGTAACGTACCAATGACAGTATAGCAGTTCACAAACAATGCATGTGCCTGATATTCATAATTGGTAGTACAACATACTTAGTTGTCCTCACCCCCCTCTCAGGGGTGGAAGGTTTCAAATTTCACTTCTAATGTATTGCATATGCACAGCTGTTGCTGGTAAAGAAACGGGCAGCTATGGACCTTCCCCACACCCATCCTGTACATCCCGAGCTGGTTTCCCTACTGTCTTCCCCTCTTTGTGCACCCTTTATCACCACATTCCTATCTCCCCATTTACTTTTCTGTCAAAGAAATGAGCGTGGGGGGTTAGCGAGAGTAAGCACTTGTAAACAGTAGTAAGCGGGTTTGCACCAGTGTGCGCATGTGTGCGCTTACCTAAGCGTCGCTAAGCATCGAGCAAACCCACGCAAACCCGCTTACAACTGCTTAAAATTGCCTTAGTTACAGTGTATGACATGGCCCTTTACTGCTCAGCAGCAAAATAAAATACCCTTGTCAGTCTTGAACCCCACACCTTGGACTCACCAGTCTGCATGAAGTACCACTAAGCCACAGCAGATATACAATAACTTGGTGCTGTAAGAAATATATCATGCATTACAATGAGTGAATGTAAAGGGAAAATAGGAAAGCCATAGGAACACATTGTAATAACTACAGTTGTATGCCAGTTAATTCTCTAATTCTAAAAGAAAGTACATACTCCCATGTATCCAGTGTTAGCATTAGGAGGTGTGAGTAAACGTATACACTGAGAAGAGTGCACTGGAAGAAGCAACAGTCAGGTTACAGTACAACATCCATACCACTGGCTACAACCCTAGCTTCAGATATGAGACATATACCAACCTTCTGACTGAGACAACAGTGTCCACAGCAAACAAGCATGGGCCCCACCTTGCACAACTGAAAGGGCTATGCATACCTAACCTAGCATTTTATAGCAGTGTCCTGCAATCACAGTGAGTACTGCAATTACCACACAGCAGGCTGCATGCAATTACTAAATGGTAGGCACCAACTGGTGCAGAGGCCATCACATGCACATGTGCAGATACCTAGAAAAGCAGGCTGTACTTGCTGTCCACACATGCAATAATATCATTGCACCAACTGAGAGAGAGAGACAGAGAGAGTGAGAGAGACAGACAGAGACAGACAGACAGTGACAAACAGGCTGTAAGAGACAGACACTGAAAAGAAAGGCCAAAACACAGAGGACACCAAAACCAAAAAAAAAAAACAAAGCAACAGCTACAACAGACAGAGGTGAGGAATACAAAGGTAAGGTATGTAACAGATATGTATTTTCAGGTATCCGAATGACATGCCTGAAGGGTACTCTACATACTGTGAATCATCCATATGTGGCAGCAGTCCATATCTATATGTGTATGAACATGTGCATAGGGCAAGGGACATACTGCAACTGTTAGTGAAGGCTGGACATATATATGTTGTTGAAGGTTGCTATGTGCACAAATGTATGTAGGTTGTAGTGTGTGGCATTGCAGACAGCAAGCAGTGCCGGTATATGTCATGTGTTGGTTAAACGCTGTGGGACTGAGTGACAGGCAGTGAGGCCTGCTACAGCTATATGCCTGAGGACAGCAAAATGCATTCTGCACAACTCTGTGTAATATTATTACATAACCGTATGTCTCACAACTGTTGCATAACTGACATCCCCACCAGGAAAGGTGGGCAGTATATGTGCCTATATGTGCATCTATATGTACAGCAATGGATGTATACATGTATGTGTATACATATATATATATATATATATATATATATATATATATATATATATATATATATATATATATATATATATATATATATATATATATATATATATATATATATATATATATATATATATATATACATATAAAGATATATATATATATATATATATATATATATACATATAAAGATATATATATATTTATATATCTTTATATGTATATATATATATATATATATAGATATATATATAGATATATATGGATATATATAGATATATATGGATATATATAGATATATATAGATATGTATAGATATGTATAGCTATATATATATATATACATATATATATATATATATAAAATATATATGTGTGTATGTATATACATACATGTATATATATACATATATATATATATATATATATATATATATATATATATATATATATATATATATATATATATATATATGTGTGTGTGTGTGTGTGTGTGTATATATGCAACAGGTGCCTGTTGACCAAGGCATGGACTGAACACCAGTGTTGGTGCCAGAGCCATGGGCTCAAGCTCAATGCCAAGAAATGTATTGTTATCCCCTTTGGGAAAAAACATGTATCCATGAATTACCATATAGGTGGAAGTACACTAAACACAGAAAGTGTGATAAGAGACTTAGGGACACAGGTGGACAGTGGTCTCACCTTCGATAACCACATCGCCACAACAGTCAGGAAATCCTTCTATGTGGCACACCTCATCACGAAGGGCTTTTCATCCAGAAAAAAGGAGGTCATTGTCCCACTGTACTCATCCCTCATTAGACCCATTATAGAATACAACGCCCATTTGGTATGTACCTCTCAAGACATCTGCAACAACTGGAAAGGCCTCAGAAATACCTCACTAAAAGAATCACAGGCCTAAAGCAGATGCCCCACGCTGACTGCCTTAAAAACTCCAGCTATACTCTGTGCATATCGTCTACTCAGAGGCGATCTCTGCTTAACATACAAGGCCATGTCAAACCCAGAGCTGTTGGACATGCTACACTTAAAGAAATCCCAATCCCTCAGAGCTACATGCTCCAGGGATCTAAACCTTGTCATCACAATAAACAAAACATGCTGGAGGGATAGGTTCCTGACCCAGAGACTCCCCAGACTCTGGAATAGATTGCCCATACATGTCAAGCAGAGTGCCTCTTTGGACCTCTTCAAGAGGAACCTTGACGATTGGATGGGAGAAATTCACCCAGGGATCACGTCAGTCGCTCTGCTAGACAGGGTCCAGGAAAGTAAATAATGTGGGAAGAAATAGCCAGGGAATTGTTATAGCTAGGCTTGTATAGGCCCTAGGGCTGATAGCCTAGTACCAACCTATGAACCTATGAACCTATGGTACTGCAGTGCCATACCCCATTCCAAAACACTTTACCCAGTAACTACCACATAGGTGGTAGCCTGCCTAACACTGAAGGTGTCAGAAGGGAACATGGGACACAGGTGGACAGTAGCCTCCCCTTTGATAATCACAGTGCCACACTAGTCTTGTAATCTGTCTACGTGGTATGTGTCATCACAAAAGGTGTTTCATCTAGGGAAATATAGACAGTGTTCCCCTCTACTCATCACAATGCCCCATGTGGTATATACCTCACATGACAACTACAGCAAGTGGAAAGGCCACAGACATACCTTACAAAGAGTAATACTGCCCTCAATCACATGCCCTATGCAGACTGACTCACAAAACCACAGCTAGAGTGCGTTGCATACCGCCCACCCAGAGGTTACATCTGCTGGACATACAGAGGTATGTCACACCCATAGCAGTCAGCCAACCACCATGTCGACACCTCACAATCCCTCCGGGCTACGTGACCTAGGGCCCTAATCCTCACCTCACTCAACAGCACATGCTGGAGTTACAGGTTCTTATCCACAAATATGCCATACTCTGGACTAAACCACCCAGCATTAACAAACAAGGCTCCTCATTAGCAGATGTCATACATACCCCTGATGATTGTTTGGGAGATAGGTAATATGCCCTGGGAGTAACCTCTGTGTATCCGGTTGACAGGAGCATGTGAAATTACATTACATGTGTGTCAAAGGCCAGGGTAGCATATGGCTAGGCTGTTCTAGGCCCTAGGGCCAATAGCGTATTACCTACCTATGACACATTGCACACACACACATGTACTGAGTGCAATACCTGCTATGTGAGGTGGAATGAGTGTGACAGTGAATGTGTGCAAGGTCTGTAAAGGTGTGATAGCTTAGGGTGAGGTTGTTTCTGCCATGGTAGTTTGTGTCCAAGGTGTGAGGCCAGAGAAAGATGTGTCAGTTATTGGGATGCAGACATAGTAGGATGGCATATGTTGGGACGTAGTTCCTTGTGTATGACTGTGGTGTCCCATTGTAGGCTGAAGCAATACATGTATGCTCAGTAAGTGGTACTGCTGGTGAATCCAGCTGACATATGAACTGTTGCACTACCTGAAGGTGTAGGCCTAAACAGCACAGTATGGTGTATGTTCACATTCCCTGGTAACACTGTCTTGTGTGTTTCCTATAGTCTTCACAGATTACATACCTCAGGCGTAGGTATCTGTAAGTAGGGGCACACAGTACTGTAAGGTACACAGGTAATGCTCATCTGTGTCGGCATATATTTGTGTGTTGTATGTATGTCTGATGTGTGTGTAATGATTCATGTACCATGCCCACAATCACATGTGTGTTACAGGGTATGTGTGTGTACCTAGCAACATGTATACTCTGTTACAGCAGTATGCCAGCTATATTAACAACCATGCACATATGTTAGGTAGGGGTATGGCATCAACGACTAGGGTGGTTTACTGGTAATACTGTAAATGTACTTTACATTCATTGCATTGGATGACATATTTCTTCATGCATTAGCTTGATATATACCCCCGTGGCGAGATTGTGCATTGTATCCAAAACAGTGTGCCGAGTACTGGTGTATACTGGTTTGTTATATGGAGTGTGGCAGGCACTGTCAGCCAGCTGTGGGCTAAGCACTGATATGTGGTATTGAACATGTGTATCCTCTGACAGACAAACAGATGCTATATATGGCAGTTAAGTGATATCTGTACTTAATAATGTTAAGTGTGCCACATGACTTGCTCACACATATTTTGTTTAATTGTCTTCCAGGGCTATGGCTCATCAACACAATCCATCCTATACTGCTGTGGAGGAACAGGAAATACATAACAGCCTGGTGCAGCACTATACACTGCTGTTTTCCAGGGCCAGCCAGCACCAGCATGAGCATACTGCACTGTGGCAAGATCTTGTTCACTGGGTAAATGACATAGGCATGCTTAACCAGACATATGAGCAGGTACGCCATCACTGCAGTGATTTAATTAGACATGTCCGGCAGCATGCGTCTGATATCCATAGACAACAGCTTGCCACAGGTGGTGGGGCGGCCATACATCCCCCCCTCACCAGAGTGGAGGAGCTCCTCCTAAGCGTGGTGGCTCCTGGCCTACAGCAGCAACAGCATCACACATGTGTCATAATGGAGGCTGGAGCCACCCAGCATGATGACATGGAGCGTGCAGGTAATATGCCCTAGCTGTAGACTACTGTTACCTGTACTGTTAGAATATGCATATGTGAGATGTGTACTGTGTGTTCATCAGTTGTGCTGCCTATTGTGTGCAATACTGATATTTGGAATAGTATCTGTACACCTGTGACTCTTGACTGTTGTTCTACAGTAGTTTAGCACACTCACAGTAGCAATGCCACAGTTGTGGCCACTGACAAACTGTGTCATATTCTTGTAGGTCCCTCTGGTGTGACAGCAGGGCAGACGATACATGCTGGTGAGTGTGTTAACACTTTAATATTGGTAATGACATGTGCATGTCATAGGTGAGGTGCAGGCCATGTACACATAACACACCTATGTATAATGCATGCTGTGCATGTTTGCTGTGAGACATTAAACATCTCAGTAAAATCAGTAGCTGCCTCAATCACATGCAATGCACAGAGCAGCAGACACATTTGTGGCAACACTGCACTGAACATTGGATATGCATAGTTGCTACAGCTGTACACAACAGAACATGTTTATCATACACAGGACACGAAAACATGCAACATTTGGCATTACCACACACCCGCTGTAAAGTCACACTTCAGTATCCCACATGTCATGCACACACACATGATGTACCTCAGAGGTAGAGGCCTATCATGGGGCTGTGCAACACTCTTCAACACATAACACAGTCATGTTAGGCAATGCTCCCTATCGGGCACCTCACACACCCATGTACAAAGTGGCTGTGTAATTGTGAACATAGCTACGGCACTGCAGTTCAGGTACAGCATGCTAGGCGTTGGTCTTGCACACATTAGTAGCTGTGAGTGACCACAAGATGCATGATGATGATGGCACAGGGTACTACACCCATCAAGTTACAGTGACCACAGTACTACTCATAGCAGTCATTGCTGTGCACCTCAGTGTTGTGTGTGTGCAAACATATGCACCTATACACAATATGCACAGCAGTCACTATTCGAGCAAAGTGTCACATATATGTCCTGGAATGCTAGTGGGTGTATAGGTCACATGACACACATCGGGTATGTGTGGTGTTTAATGTTGCAGTCGTGTAGCATGCCATGCCATGGCTGGCACCGACATATCTGCAATATGTCCCACACTCGCCGTAACCACTGTACACTGGCCATGTTGAGGATTGGGATTCCTTCACGTCAACATGCACCACTCATCCCGTGTGTGTACATAGCATGCGTGTGCTACACCTGTGCCCACTATTATCTGCTATAGACACAGACACTGTACTCAGACATGGAAATCTATGTGTCACACAGATAACACATGCAGCCATGGCATGTATACCTGTGAGTGATGGTGCACAGGCATTGCAGAGCTGATAATACTTGCACAGCAATGTTGTGTCCAGGTACACATTGTGTTCCAGGGTGTAGCCAATCACTGAACAACTACATAGTTGCATCAAAGCCATGTACACTGCCATGAAATAGGGGCACATACACTTGCACTGCATGGTCTTGTGCAACACATATTCTGCATGCTGACACATGTGTGGTGACTGTTTGCCTTGTGATACTGGCACCCACCTTCACCCACTATATCCGTAGGCATTGTGGAGTCCCTCTGTGTATCACATATGACATTAGAGGCCTGAATGCATATCCACAAGGTGGTTGTATACCTATACAGACTGTCCATTATTGCCAGTCGTTGTTGTGTATGAACATGTCTGACATATACCCCAGGCATATACCCTCACTCACACTACTCTTTAGTAACTGTCATGGGTGTGTGTGGCACAGATGACCTTGGCCACAGATCACAACAGTGGATGGCCTTGTCACATACATACATATGTGACCTATGATCTGAGAAGCAGTGGCACAACCTGTCAATGGAAACAGATGTATTCATGCAGTATGCAGGCTTCACACCTATGTACTGATTGAGGGGACATGTACACATATATATATTTTACCACGCAGATACCTGATGTGTGCAATGCACTTACTGTTTTAATCATAATATGTCCTACTATAGTAAAACCAAAACCCACACCGCATTGACCAATAGTGACACACACACTGTCAGTGTTTGCAGGATTCAAACCCCTACCTAACTATGTTATGATACTAGTGAGAGAAGCATTAATACAGTGCGCAATTTGCTTTACTGGCTGGTTTCCCTTCTCCTGCTGTATTTGTAGGATGATGACATCATAAGACTTTCCAAAGAGGAATGTACCTTTTTTAGTGAGTTTTCCCAGTCTCCAAAATGGGCACTCCTCTCAAAGGAAACTGCACACACACAGTCAGCATTTGCAGGATTCAAACTCCTACCTAACTATGTTATGATACTAGAGAGAGATGCATTAACACAGCATGCTATTTGCTTTACTGGCTGGTTTCCCTTCTCCTGCTGTATTTATAGGATAGTGACATCATCAGACTGGACATGGTGATGTGTGTACACTTTGTTTTATGACATTCCAGGAATGGTCCGTGTGGGTCAGCAGGTGTCAACAGCTTCAACAGGACCTCATAATCCTTACCATGTGTGATCTATCTGTGGACACATTGACATTCCTTCATATGTCAACACATATTTATGCACAGCTTGTTGGTTTTGTGGATACTACATGTGTCTGGGATGTTGATAAAGGGCTATTCAAAGTCTATGTGAGTCATGTGTAGCTGTGTTCAGTGATGTATGTCCTGGGTGGCTGCCTTGCAAACAGTCTAGCATGTTTGGGAACCATGATCCGCACATGAATATACCACAGTTGGTAGGGTTGTGTGTATGTCAGCTTCCAATAGCTCTGTTTATGACTCCAACCATGATGGACTCCATGACCTTGCAGATCAGACTTCATAGGTGTACTGGACCTTACTTCCCATGGTGTGTTGTGCACCAACACTTGCGGGGAGTGCCATATGTTGCTGTAACACATTCAATGGTTCCACATCCTGTGTAGGGGGTGAGGCTCAGCTGACTGTTCAAGTGCAGCATCTGTTTGTTCTGTAGTTTATGCATGACACATATTGGAAATCAATGTATTCCAGTTGCTGACATGCTTTTGGAATTGGGGGTAGCTGCTCATCCATTCTACATGTGATATCTCCTGGTATGATGATATGGACTATCGTCAGTGGGAGGTGGGTATGTACATATAGGCCTGTCTGTCAGGATGTCGGCATTGTCAGTCAGGTACAGCTGGCCCTGACTCAGGACATATATGGGTGTACATTGGTATTTATGACATAGCTGAAGGAGGTGTCATGATTCAGTCTGGACTCCTTCTCAGCTACACTTTACAAAACACCAACGAACCTGAGCACTAATCACTGTTATACTCTTTTACACACTTAACACCCTACTGATCCTTTGGGATCAGGCTACAGATTATGTCATCATAATATCCTTGCATGTCCAGGGGTCGGTTTCGGGTGTACTCTCCAGTCCAGCTGGTGAATATTGTGATGTTGACACAATGTCACATCTGCCTCATGTACACAGACAACCCTCTCCTCCTCCTCCCAACAAACTCAGATATATGTGTGAGATGCACCTATATAGACATACAGTGTGCTGAACTCTCACAACCCATGACTGGCACAGTCTAAAAGGTGGTGAAGGTAACCACACACACCACATATCAGTCTCACATATCCTCTAGCGACAGCACTCAAACCACATTATCACACATAGACATACTCGGATGCTGTAAATCAACTCTGCCTGAGGAACAGAGACCTCCAAAGTAGACACACACACAACTGCTACCCCACTACAATACCCACATATCACATAGTTCACAATGTCAGTGTGCCACACAGTCACTGCCCTTCTGGCTAAACAACACACCTAATAGACTTGTAATAGGTGACACTTATTGTCAGACAAACTGATGTATCATTCACCAGCCCAAACAAGGGAATAGTCACTTTGGGCTGTCTGTCGGATGCTAGGATCTGCCACATAACACATGCAGTCAGGTCACTCCAAAGCAAGTACAGGACTGGCACCATCATTGTCCATGCTGGTGCGTAAAACCTCAGATGTTACTCCCTGGACTACATGACATGATACATGGAGGAACACTCTGATCATGTAGCCCAGGCCTGACCTTGTCTAGCATCTTACACCCACCAGTTATGATGTCACAGTATACAGACATATCACGTTTAACAGTTGGCTAACAAATTGGTGTCATTCATAGGGGATACAGTGTCTGTCAGCCTGTGTTGACATGCTCGACATGCCACGTAGCTTCACTATGGACAGCTTGCTCCTGTCACCCTTGGACTTTCGAATGCTGGCTAAGGCTCTTGCTACCATCATAGTGCCTTTTTTAAGCAGGGCTCAAAAGACAGACCCACCTCCATGGACATTACAGGTTAAATGAAACTAAGGGTAATGCTGCTCAACACCAGATGTGTTACCCTCATATTGCGGCCACTCAGGACTCTCCTCAGTATGGAGGATAGCGATATCTGTGCACTTACAGATGCCTGGTTCAGGCTGGCTTATGCACACCAGCACTACCAGGTTATGTTTCATATCATGCTGTCTGACAACAAGACTTGGAACAGACAACACAACACAACTAGGGGGAGTATCTATACACATCACAGATACACACAAAGCATCACAGACCATACATATACAACTACCATTGTGCAAAACTGCCTTTCAGTTTGTTGCCTGCTACAGACCACCCTCCCAAACTCAGGAACCACACACGGCTTTCATGGGAACTATGGAGAATATGAAGGTCTCCACAAACACCATTATATTGTGTGACTTCAAATACACAAATATTGACTGGGGATACTACTCAAACCCCAACACCCTCGCCCAACAGTCGCTACAATTTGTAGACTCATATGCTATGGCACAACCAGTCAGCACAGCCACAAGGGGGAATACATATTGGACCTGATCATCATCAACATGGGGACTCTATGTTCCACACCAGCGATATACCCCTCATTGGTAAGGTCAGAACATACATGTATCTCACTGGACATACATATACCCCCCACACACCCATCCTGGGTAATCTTGGTGAACTTCTCATGAGCCAATGTCTCACTTCACCAAAGCAAGGTGGTATCCTTCAGAGACCCTGAGACAGTGGCAAATACGGCTCAGACTGCTGAATCCTTTACATACACATTCTATGGATGCCTAGTGGACTGCATGGATTTTGTTATCCCAAATAACAACAGGACTCACTCCTCCAATGGCAGGGGACCTGTCTGGTAGACCCCAGCCATTAATAAGCTGTACAATGCCAGGAGGAAGCTACTACATGATAGAGCACACTCCCAGATGGGGAAGGAATCTGTGATCTGTACTAGCAGACAGCTAAGATCAGTCATTAACTTTTCCAAGGTCCGCTTCTACCGGACAATTGCACCAGACACATAGGACTACCACATGGCCTTCTTCAGTTATGTCAGGAACCTGGGTGGACACTCACTGATATGCTGTGAGTTACTGTATACTGACTAAACCTACCCTGAACCCACTGGCATTGCCAACATCCTGGCAAACAGGTTCAGTGCAGATGTCTCCCCCCATCCCCCTAAGGAGAAACTATCCATCCCAACAGAGTGTAACCTCCCTGACATCACACAGTAACAGGTGGATGCTGCCCTCCACAAAGAGTACATCACAGCATCAATGGGACCAGATGGTGTCCCAGCCTGCATCTTACACGAGCTTCATGACAGACGTAACCCTTACATTACAGCACTATTCAATATCGGAGTTACTACAGGATATGTACCCAAGGAATGTCATACAGCGACAGGGGTCCCACTCCACAGAGTTGGTGCCACAAAGGACCACAGACAGTATTGCCCTATAAGCCTAACTAGCCTGTTCTGCAAAGCTATGGAGCGTATTGTCATGGGACTCATACACATAGACATCGGGAACCTACAGACACTGTGTCCTACACATTTCAGCGTTGTTGTGGGAAGATCTTGCCTCTTGAACCTGTTTGTATTCTTTAAATGGTTAACAAGTCCATCGACATAGGGACGGTTTTCCACACAGCCTACCTGAACCTTGCAAAACCCTTCAACACAATAACCTACTGGGCCATTATGCATAGGCTCA
Source organism: Protopterus annectens (assembly GCF_019279795.1). NCBI lineage: Eukaryota > Metazoa > Chordata > Ceratodontiformes > Protopteridae > Protopterus > Protopterus annectens. The sequence goes on along the minus strand of NC_056745.1, from coordinate 776,552,448 downwards.
CCAGCGTCAATATGGACACATATCCCACACAATGGATTGCTACCTGGATCAGGGATAGCACCCACATGGTCAGAATTGCAGGTGCCATGTCTGACTATACAACAGTTATGCATGGCATCCCACATGGCTTGGTCCTGGGACCTCTCTTGTTCAGTATATATTTGTCTGACGTACAGGCTACAACAGGGGGAATATGGCTGACCATCTTCGCACTTGACTGCAAACTGGGTGCCATAATCAACTCTCCAGCTGCCACATGCATACTCAAACAGTGTCTCAAAGAGATGGATGACTGGTGCCTGAGCCATGGCCTACAGATAAATGTCATTAGTTGCATAGTCATCCCCTTTGGGAATAACAACATGCCCACACATTACCACATAGGTGGTACTCCATTACATACGGTAGGAGTTGTTTGGGGTTTGGGGACATGACTTGTTCGTACTGTCGCCTTTGACAATGATGTTGCCAAAGTGGTTGGACAGACCTTCTATATAGGCCACCTTATCCCATATGGTTTCACATCTAGATCGAGTGAGGTCATTGTGCCCCTATACTCATCACAACCATGCTTGGTTACAATGCCACATTTGGGGTGTACCTTACCCGACACCTGCAGCAACTGTACTGGCCACAGACGTTCCTCACCAAGCAGATCTAGGGACTCACATGGATGCCCTGCACAGTTCGGATGCAGTAACTCCAGCTCTACTCAGTCACTTACCACCTACTCGGATATGATGTGTGTCTGTTGTTTACAGATATACCCAACCCAGAATTACTGGACATGCTTCACCTCAGGATATCCGACTCCCTTGAAGCTACACACTCCAGGGACATATACCTCAGCACAGATGTTAACAGGACATGCTGGAGGGACAGATTCTTCTCCCAGAGGCTCCACTCACTCCGGATTGTAATCCCAGTTTCACATAGGCAGAGCCACCCACTGACCACCTACAGGAGACATCTTGACGACTGTATGGGTGATCGTATGTTTACCCCAGGGATATCTTTTGTGTCCCTGCTAGACAGAGGCACACTAGCCTAAATGTACATGGGCTATCTTGTGTAACCTACTATTCACACACACACAGTGTAGTAATCTGACAGGGTTGCGAATGCCAAACACACTCTGGCTATGCTTGTACATGCCCTAGGGCAGATAGCCTAGTATTGACCTCTGAACCTTTGCTAATGTTTGGGATGCACAATGTTTATTGCTGATATGCAGGTCTTTATCATCTTTGCTTTACCAGTTTCTATGAACAACTTCGGTATCTGCAGGACATATTTGATTATGACAGGGTTCCACTATATTATATATGTGTCTGTTGTCATATAACTGTGTACACAGGGCAGATTGCTGGATAGTGACAGGTTTCTGGGTTAACACATGCAACTTCCAGATATGTGTGGCCCACTGCTGTACTCAGACATGGCCTAAGTGTGTGAGCATGTCCAGTTCAGGCTTTCCGTGTTTTGTTGCCTGACATTTGTCTCATTTATTCAAGTGTGTGAGCATGCCCAGTGTGACCTTTCAGTATGTTGCTATCTGAGGTCCACTACATTTGTTGATGTGTGTGAACATGACCAATATTAACATTTATACTGTGTGTGTTGGAAGTCAGGCTCTGTTCTTACTGCAGGACTCACCTTTGTGTCACAACTCTACAGGGATTATGCTGTGCCTGCAGGGTTTCCATGAGATACTTTGCATAGACTTATCAACATTCCTTCATACAGGCTGACCACTGCAATACTGTCATGGTTTAGTGGTTCAGTACTTTAACTATAGTGCACACTATCCTGGGTTCGAAACCCATCACTGCTTTATATGCTCATACTGAGCAGACCAGACTGCTTAAGGGCCAGTTAAACAAATATGAGCATGTTGGCTTTTGTTCAGCTATGCCCTACTTAGACCAGGCTTGTCCGACATTACTCAATATTCACCAACATTGCTGGACGTTGCCCAATTTTACTCAACATTGACCACAGTTGTGCTAGTTGGTGTGTGTGATTTTGTTTGCATACACTACATGGTGGTAAATGCTGTTTAGCACTGCTTTATATTGTTTAACACATGGCAATCATGCCTCAGGTGGTGCTGCAGGGCTGCCTATTTATTTTTATTTATTTATTTTACATTTGTTGACCAGGCTAGTCTGGCTGGATACATGTCCATTTTCAGCAGAGGCCCGAGGAGAAAAGCTCCACTATATACTGGTACATTACATAAAAATCGATTACTATAAGATACAGCTTATAAGGATTAAAGAACAAAATGAATTAATGATATTCACAATATGGAAGCATTTTTATAGAAATGTACAGTTCTTAAATTACAACAATTGTACAGAATATGTAAATACTTAAATTTCTAAAAATAGTAGAATCAGAACTGGATTAAAGTAGAGAGGAAAAGAGTGGAGGAGTAAAAGAGTGAAAATAAGATAGTCAGGTGTACTGCAGGAACAAAGCCAGTGATTTTGGAAGTACAGTTTGATTTTCTGTTTGAAAAGTGGCAGAGATGTAGTCAGAGTTATGTCACTAGGTAAGAGATTCCAACTTCTACGTACAGTGTTAGTGAAAAGAGAATCACCAGCTGAGTTGTTGGACTTTATAGATCTGGCCATGAGTTTACAAGAGGAGTGAAGGGAGTTAAGATTGTTATAAGGGATTAAAAGTTGAGAGAGTATCGGGGTGTTGTCAGATTGGCGTAATATTCTATGGGCAATAGAGAGTTGAGGAATTACCAGGTAGTTTTGGAATTCAAGCCAGCCTAGTAGTTTTAAGTTAAGACAATGGTGGGTTCTGAAGGGGTTACCAGTGGCGAAGCGGGCAATGTTGTTATAGCAAGTTGCAAGTTTGTTAAGATTAACTTTCTTGAGGTTGGTATAAATAGGGGAGGCATATAGGAGAGTTGATAAAAGATGAGATTGGGCAATCTTGATTCTAGTTGCTGGGGTTAGAAAAGGTTTAATTCGATATAGGGATCCTATTTTTCTGTTAACTAACTTGATGTTGTTGTTAATGTGTTGATCGAATGAGAGATTATTGTTGATGGTTATTCCTAACAGTTTTGTTGTTGAATCAGGTGAGATGATAGTGCCATTGTTTGAGGAGATGGTGAAGTTTAAAGGGGGGGGCCTATGTTGGATGCACGTACTACACTCCCTGTACATGTTTGAAAGCAGGCAGTGTCAACTTAGGCATCCCTTTTACTATATGTGCAAGTCAGAGAGAGGTATAATTTCCAGAGTTCCTACTGAGCCAGTGTATGTGCTATGCATTGCCTCTTTGCCAAGGCCAAAGCATACTGGGCACGCCTCCTTCTGCCTACTGGGGCAGGCTCAGGTTGTTCCTCCTCCAAGTCATGCTCTGCCTGTGATGGCCTTGGCAATGGTGAGGGGCAGTTTGGCCGAGGCCTATGCTTGTCCTGCTGCAGCTGTTTTTGCAGGATCATATTATGTAGCATAGCACATACCATGACAATTTGTGTACATGTAGTTGGTGAGTACTGCAAGGCTCCACCAGATGTGTCCAGGCACCAGAATCGTGACTTGAGAAGCCCAAACACATGCTCGATTACGTTACATGTTTGTGCATGTGCCTCATTATGGCATTCCTGTTCAGGTGTGTGTGCGTTTCTGATGGGTGTCATCAGCCATGGCTCCAGTGCATAGCCAGCATCCCCCACTAGGTGACCATGTGGGATGTCCCCATTGGCAAATGTCTGGTACAGCTACATCAGATGCCAGATATGGGAATCATGGTAGCTTCCAGGGCAGCCAGCACACACATTCAGTATTATGCCCTGGGCATCACACATGACCTGGCAGTTGATGGAGGGGAAGCCCTTGCAGTTGAAGTAGACCCTATCCCGCTCACTGGCTGGTGCTTTGATGCATATGTGCGTGCAGTCTATTGCACCCACTACCTCAGGGTATTCTGCTATTTGCTGGAAGAGACGCATATTGCTGGCCAATACCTCATGGGAATTGGAGAAATATACATGATCACCGACATGTGCTGACATGGCATCCAGGAACTGGTGCAGTACCCTGGATGCTGATGCCTGTGATATCCCCATCATATCACCAGTTGGTCTCTGGAAGGTACCTGTTGCTAATATCCAACACATACCTTGGTTTCCACTGGGATGGGTTCCCCTCTGTTTGTTCTGTGTGTGAGGCATGGCCTGCACAGCTCAACAATTTGCTGCAGGAGGTCTCTGTCCACTCTATAGCGCTCCACTATCTCCAGCTCATGTAGCCCTGGTAGGTTACCCTGGGCCTGTACACTCTTCTCCGTCTCCTCACTGTGGGTTGTCCAGCAGCATTTCCATTGTCACCACCCTCAGCATGTTGCATATGTCGCCTTATAACAGTAATGGCAGCCCCTAACATTTCTTTGTCTCAGTAAAGCTTTTTCAGTTTTCACTTCTATTAGCTTACTGCAGTGTCTGTTGTGAGAAACATAATGGACTGTTGTTTGCAGAGTTTTAAGTGCTAGGCTGGGCTGGGCTAGTATACTGCCTGTGCAATTGCCTGATTCTGATTGTTTTCACCTGCTAGCTCTGCTAGTACTCCCTGGTAGCTTCCTACTATTTGCTGTGCTTCCTTTTTCCTTTCTGTTTCCTCGGGGGGGGGCAGCGCCTCGCATACAAGTGCAAACACGCTCACAGCAGCTCACACACACGCACACATGCTTACACGGACTAAAACTTGCTTATTTGGGTTAAAATGCGCGCACACCAGTGCAAATGTGCTTACAACTCTTTAAACAGCCTTATACATGCTTACTCCAGCTTAAAAGCGCGCACTCACGCTTACACGCGTGCACTCTGTCTTACTTGGGTTTACAGGCGCGCACACGCGTGCATACCCACTCAGCAAGAAACTTTGGTATTATCCATGGCATACACCTTCCATTTCTTGCCTTTACCTAGCCTACCCGTTGACACGCCTATTTCCATGATGTGTAAATGACAGCTGACACATGCCACTCTGCTCTAATGAGCTTCACTTCTTTCATACATACCCCCCTCGTGATGTCACCTATCTTCTACTCTGTTACTCCCCTTATCCTACTCCTACACTCCGCTGACTGTGCTCATTTGCTATGTAAACTTGCGATTCACTATCCTAACCCTCCTATGTATAGGATTGCCTACTAATGCTTGGTTACATCTCTTAGACTGAGCTTCCCCCTTAGCAACCTCTACTCGGTGGCCATGTTGTCTTCAGCCTGCCATTCCCTTGCATTGTACATTAACAATTTAAATAAGATCCACATTTGTGGGTTTTAATTTTTAGTTTTCTGTTTTTTTAGAGCACAGCCTGTTTGCGCAGCGCTGCGCTACGCTTAAACATCGGAAATCGGAGAAAAAAAATTAATTTTTTTTTCATATTGCATCGGGAAACATTGCCAATGGCCATATATTTGGCCATTGGCATGCTTCCTGCACTGGATGCAACCTTTATTTGGAGCTGTCATGGCTCTGTTTTGCTATTTGCAGAACGGTACTCAGTTGTCAACTGAGTACATTTCTGCAAATAACACTGCTCTTACTCGGACAGGTTCGGGTTTCCTAAATCGCAAATCTACCTCATTTGCATGCCTTTCTCCTGCAATTGAGGTAATTTGCATATCCCAGCCCTGTCCGTGTAAGAGCCATTTTAGGAGCTCTCTTGCACACCCCTGCAGGCTGTTCCTGGATCGCTCGTCGTACATGATGGCTGCATGGAGTCTTACTCTACTCTTAGACTCTGTGCAAGTCATCGTGAATCCAGCCCAATGTGTGGGAACTCCTAAAAAGTAATAAGTACTTTTTCTAGAATTTTCCCCCATACCTGCTGATAATCCAGCCTCCCCCAACTGTGCTTGAGCCAATTCATTTCCCCATGCTGGATAATCCCAGCTCAGGACTGACAGTTGTTTGGAGAGGCTGTCATTCAGGCAGCCCTGATTGTGCTTTGTGCCCCTGCCCATGTCCCATCATCATCCAGTCATATGTTGGCAGAGATATGTGCCCTTGTCTGCTTATCCGCATTAGTCTAGCTTCCACCCCAAGAGTGGAACCATATGGCATTTGTACTGTGCGTGTCTCCAGGTCAGGGGCCACACAGCAACCTCCCCCTATTAGCAGGTCACATCATCATGGATACAGGCTATGGGATGTTTCTCTTAAGCCCTAATCCCAGCCCCAGCTGTTTGATGTAAACACCACCTCAACACAGAGTATCCAGCATGACCCTCTGGTGTGTGTGTGTGTGTGTGTGTGTGTGTGTGTGTGTGTGTGTGTGTGTGTGTATGTGTGTGTGCGTGTGTGCGTATGTGCATGCACACACCCCTGAGAGTTGCCATCACCAGCTTGGGATAACAAGGTTATATCATCCCAGGATGGGTCAGCATTAACCATTCAATCCCATCCCTCCTATTCCACTCATCCAGCACATGAGCAAATACATAAACTTGGGCTATCTGGCTCATAGTCAGGCTTTATTCTCTATGTCACATAGCCAGGGCAAAACGACAAGTGTGTATTTCAAATCACACATAATGCATGTCATAGTGTTTGATGCAGTGCTTGTAAAGGTAGCTCTGCCACCATTCCAACTGAGCTTTCTGAAAGGCTTACCTATCTGACAATATGTTAGCTTTTTGTCCCATTTCACAGCCACTCAGGAAAAATGAGAAACCTATGAGTAGATCAAAAGCCTGGAAAATTAGTTTGATCTCAACAGACATAGCATAGGAAGGGCAGAGAATGTGTCAAATGTACACATAGTTGTTTATGATATGAACTCATTTATTAACCAGGTAATTTCCATTGCACATTAGTGCCTCTTTCTAGTACAGTCTAGGAGCAATGACATGATCAATTAACTTTCTCAGAGCCATATAATTGGTGACTGCTGGAATCAGTCCCATCAATGTAGAGTGAGTTAACATTTGCAGCATGGCAGCCCCCTTTGCTGTACTGTCACTGATGTTTTTTTTTCCTGGGGCAGGATTGTGAAATAACATGCAGGAAGATCTGTGGACCATGCTGTCTGACTCCTCTCCTTAGTCTCCAAGCCCTGACATCTTATAGGTTCATATGTTCATAGTTTAGTACTTAGCTAACTGCCCTTGTGAGACATTTTAAGCCTAGCTAATTACCCCTTGTGAGACTCAAACTCTGAACCTTGTGTTTGTAAGACAAACACCTTAGCCATTACGCCACCCTCCCAGCCCCATCTACTGCAACAATCAAGAGCAATTATGCATTAGTACTTCCAAATACTACAAACTGAGAATTCTGAAGTCCATATAATATACCATCTTCCTTCTGATGCCTCAGAAATGGTGCAGTGTTCTGCAACTGTGAGTAAATATTTATAAACATAAAAAACGAAGTAGCTGTAATCTTCGCAAGACTTTTATGTTAGCGCTTTCATCTAAAATAATGCTTAGACTTCTTCAGACATCCCTCTCCCAGAATGCTATAGTTTTTATACATTCATTAATTAGTTAATCACTGATTTAATTAAACAATGCAGTATGTAAATGTTTTAAACTCGATAAGTCCAACCAAGCAGGGACTCATAGAACAAACACTGAAGTTGTCATACACATAAAACCTTGCTTAAAAGCCTTTTCCTTTTTAAAAGCTGGAACACATTATACCTAGATTACATGAAGATTAAAATGTTAGGACATTAACAGACTATATGCATGTAAAATAATCTAAAGCTTATAAAAAATGCAAAGCAATATTCAATAAATATATAACTTTCACCTATCTAATGGTTTCAGCTTCAAAATACACTTAATTGAAGCATATTCATTAAGGCCTGGGGGAATATGAGCATATGTACGAATCTGCCGCAAAAGTTCATTCTCTTATAGTTTCAGCTCTCAAGGACCCCCCCCCCCCCTCGAGCATTATGTTTTTTCTGATGGAGAATAGTGAATAGAAACTTGTGAGTGGGATTTTCTAAGGTATGCCTAGCTAAAGCATTTGTGGTTGTTTTTTTTACTTATGTTATATATATGCTCATAGATTCTCTGTTTCAATGATCTTTTCGTTTTTCCTATGTAGAAAGATTGACACTGCTGAAATAGTGCAACGTAGACAATCCCTTTAGATTCACAATTATACTTCCCTTTCACTAAGTATTCTAGATCTCTAATAGTAAATTTATTCCCAACTTTAATGTGTTGGCATTGGTGGTATCTACCACATTTATACATGCCAGAAAATCTATTAGTTATTTCACTTTGTAATTCTAGGGTGTTTTTTAAATTCTGTCCTTGTCGGTATGTTATGTGCAGAAGACCATACCTTTTTTTACAGATATGGGTATCTTCTGAAATTAGGGCCCAATTCTTATATAAAATGTTGGAAATCATTTTGGCATTCAGCGAATATGTTGTCAAGAACATAGGCCCTGAATCGGGTATCATGTTGTGTGTAGTACCATCATTGTCAATAAGATTTTGGGGTACCATGTATCCTCTGTGTAAACTAGGCTTAAAATGCCTCCTATCCCTTTTGGTGGACACTTCTACCCAAATTTGATCAAATAAATATTCAGTGTATCCTCTTTTTAGAAACATACCCTTCAATAAATTACATTCTGCTAAAAAATCTGCCTCAGAAGAAACCATCCTAGCAGCTCTTACTAACTGCCCCTTCATTACTGCTTTTTTCTGATAGAAGGGGCGGCTGCTAGAAAAATGCAAAAATGCATTTGAATATGTAGGCTTCCTGTGTATGACAGTCCTATATCTATTACTGGGTCTGTCTTTTGACAACTACACATCTAAAAAGTTGATGGACTCTTGCAAACTGAAAGGTGAACTCTAAAAATTCTGTAAGCTTTGTAATATCTTCTATGAAGGGTTCAATTGTACTAGCATCCCCATTCCAAGTAAAAAACATATCATCTTGGTATCTAGTATACCAAATGGTGTGCTGTTGGAATAGATAATTTGTGAATAGCAGCTCCTCTTCCCAGTATGCCATGACACAATTAGCGAAGCTACCCCCGCATGATGCCCCCATGGCTACACCTGTTTTTTTGTTTGTAAAATTCACCATTAAAGAGCATAAAGTTATTGGATAAGATGAGGTCTAGCAATGTTTCTATGACATTTCCCTGTTCTCTATGCCTTTATATGTTAAGAGTGCTCTAACCCAATTTAATCCTATGTCTTGCGGTATAACAGTGTATAGATCTTTAATATCCACTGTGAGAAAATTATAGTTCTCATTATATTCCAGTTTATTAATACCATCTAAGAACCCCCATGAATCAGGGCATATCTGTTTTTCGCTCTTAATAATGGGCTTCAACTTGCTATCCACAAATTTGGGACTTGAATATGTTAATGATCCCCTCCCATCCACAATTGGTCTAAATGTTGGATTATTCAAGTTTTTATTTATTTGGGAGATCCAAATAAAACCAGTGTCCTTGGTGCTATCATAGTTAAATATTGTAAAGTGTCCATGCTAAAACTTCCTTCTAGGAACAAATCATTGAGAGTACCATTCACTTTTTTATAAGCAATGTTAACTTCATTTAAACTTACATGACAATAACAATCACTGTCTAAATAAGTAAGCATTTTTTGTACATACTCACTTTCATTCAAAAAAACGAGCCCACTGCTTTTATCTGGCTTCATGGCCCTAACTTTATATGCCTTTAAAAATTGCAAGAAATCATGGTCTTCAGAGGACATGTTGTTAGCATATCCCCTAGGCAAGTTAACCCCACATAAAGCAGATTGAATATCCATCTCACAAATAATCTCAAATAGAGCTATTGTGGCATGCAGAGGGGGGTTAAATAAGCTAGAAACTTTTAATTCACTTGTTAGAGTAGGAGTATTACCCATAAGAACTGACAGGTTTAATTTACAAACAAAAATGTTTAAGTCCACAATGGTTTTAGCCAAATCGGCTTTCTTATCAGGCACAAAGGATAGACCCCTAGACAACAGGTTGACTAATTTAATGTCCACATGTAGGTCAGTAAAGTTATAGACTTTAAAATCCCCCTCTGTACTTACTAGGATGTGCGGTTTAGTTGTGGGGGTTTGTGCTATCTCCTGCGTTGATTCTGTTTCTTCTGTTGCTGCTGGCCTTGACCTCTGGCATTCTGTTGATAGTTCAGTTGCTTTTTCTGAGCTCCCTGAAAACCCTGAGGGTTGTAGTTGTTAATATTTCCCGATGATGTATTTTGCGAACCTCCGCCATTCCTAAGCCTCTCAATACGCCTTAGCTGGTTAGTTTGCATCGTGTTGTCATCCATCTCATCATTATCGTCGTCAACTAGGGGATGTTGCACCTCAGCAATCTCATGGTTCGCTATTGTATTTATTGGCTCTGGAGGCGGGGGATAAGCAATGCCTTTTGCATATTCATTAGTATCCCTCAAAATCTTCTTTTTCTTGATTTCAATAGCCCGTGTTAGCTGTGTTAGACTGTGAGTAAATACAGTGCTTCTGCATTGATGAAGTAACTAAAGCATTAATTAATGCTAAGTAAGCTACAGAGAAGTAAGTGCCTGTTGTAGGACTGGCTACTAAGAGCCCAATATCACCCTGACCTGTTATGCATTATCTTTGTCACAGTTAAAACTCTTGAAGGTCTAGAGACAGAGACAGACTTGTATAGATCCATAATGAAATGTCTCCTATCTAATCCAATAGGATAGATTCAGTTGCTTGTTTATTTCACTCATAGTATTGTATCAGGTTGTCTTTCACTGACACTTTATGAAACCTATTTATCTACTACTGAATGATGATGTTTGGTCTGTACTCATTCTGAAATGACTTATTTTATGTTGTTATCTTTGTAGAATTAAAAAAATAAGTACTACATGTTCGATTTAACTTAGCATGTTACAAATAGCAAACACGTGCAGAATGGGATTTTGTTTTACAGACAAAGAGAGAGAGAGAGAATTTTTGCATCTTCCTTTGTCTCTCCAATATTTTTTGCATCCTTTTATGTCTCTCATGAACTTCATTAAACCAAGATGATAGGTTGAGCTCGAACTTTGACACCATATAACCTCTGAGTGCCAAAAATGAGATTACAGCCACTGAAGCCCCTCCAAATTTCTTCAAACCAGGGACCCATGCAAAGGAACTGCCAGTCACTGACAACCAAAAGATTGTCTACTTTGTTAATCTGTAACCCCATTTACAATAGTTCCTCATATTGTGTCCATTTTGTTCATTTTTCACCCCATAGACAATACTTACTTATATCTGTCACATCTAACCCAGGCAACCTCTTGATTCTATCTGGTCCAGTAGTACTCATCCATTAACAACTTCACCCCATCTTGAGTTATTTACCACTCTTCTTTGCTATTGTCCAAACCTCCCCATACAAGGGCATACCAGTTATTTTTGGAAATGCACACCATTTTCCAGAATGTACTACTTCCAACAACTGTAACCTATTCAAACCAAACAAGTGCAGGATTAAGCAGAAAAAAAAGCATTTTGCTGCCCAGGTATTCTGAAAAATATGAAATGTATAACTATAAACCATGATACACATTCAATTTTGAAAACAATACATTCTAACACATCTCATTTGACAAAATAAATAAATTATTTTCTTTTTAAAATGTACATACTGTAACATACATAGTGTATGTCAGGCTATGCCCTTGTTGCTGTCTGTATAAATAACATCAGTGATTATAATATTCATTGGGTCCAGTGCTTTAAAATTGGACTTAGAATTACCTTGCCATACTTCTGCTTTAGAAGGCTTTGTCCATTAAGAACCTAATGGTGGCCAATGTGGGAGTGAATGACATGAGTTGCTCATCCCAGACAGTTATGTAGAAAAACATGATGGAAATTACAATGCATGTGTTCAAGGCAGGAAAGATACTGAGATACTGCCCTTGAGCAGTGTATTGCCTTCACCAAGAATGATGCCTAGATATGAAGACAAGATAGTTGGATTCAGCAATTGACTTCATAATCTATGTTATTCTGAGGGAATCCAGTATTTATCAGCCCTGGATGAGAAGGTAGACAATGTTTACTATTTTGCTAGGGATGGCTTATGCCTCTCATACCAAGGGTTCTACATACTGACTAAAGAATTTGTTGTCCCATAGTGACATTTTTAGGCAGCATTCCCCTACTGGCCAATCTAACATAATGGTCTCATACTCAAATGTGGAGAACATCATGGTGACACTAATCTATGCTGGGAGTCTTACTAGAAAGATACCAGAGCTATAGAGCCTCCTGCATTCATATTTATGTAGTTACTAAGACATGGTTTCAGTGCAATGACAGCACTCCCTTTATACCCAGGTTTAGCATCTGTCATGCCTTCAGACTCTTCAGTAACTGTGGGAAAGAATCTGTATTTCTTAGAAATACCACTACCTCACATCAAATTACCTATGACTCTGACTTGGAACTCCTACATATCCATATCACCCTTAACAAATCTAATTATAATTCATTGCTAGCTACAGATCCCCATCAATGTCCCTCAAATACAAGAGTATCACAAAAAGTGCCTTAACACCATTGAGGGATTAAATATCAAACCAAATACATTCTTGCTAGGCAACTAGAATTACCCAAGCATTGACTGGCACACTTTCGCCTCTAAAATAGCTATGCTCAGCATTTCATACACTTTGTTAATATCAATGCATTGGAGCAAATTGCAAAACTACCCACTAGGAGCTCTAACATTCTTAACCTGGTCTTTAACAAACAGGTATCCCACCTGTTATCTCCTCTTCTCAGGTCATATTGACTGTCAGGCTTAGTTGTACTACCCTATTGACAAATGAAACCACCTTTAGGGACTTTTTAAGTCAACCTGCTTCATCTTGTAGAGGACATATGCAAAATATCCAACAATGCTTTGCAAACAGACCCAGATGAGAGAGCATCAGATCTGACTTATCAGAACTTAAATAGCTGCATAGACAATTAGTCCCCATCAGTCCTAAATGTAATAGCAAATTCAGGAATAAACCTGTGCGGTAGAACTCGCATATAAATACATTTTATAACTAAAGAAGGATAACAATGAACAGCTGCAGGAAATTCCCAACCCCCCCTAACTGAAGACCTCAATGAAACATGCCAGCAAGGAACTTACGAGCACTATTATAAAATCTAAAGTACAATATGAACTTATGATGCCACAGATACCAAAACTAGCTACAAACCTCTCTTCATCTATGTCATAAAGTTAAGGAATGGTGTCCAACAATGCACTGAGCTCATCCATAATGATATCACGTGCTCTAATCCCAAGGAAATAGCCAATACATTAGCAGGCAAATTTAGTGTCAGCTTTACCTCACCTACCTAAACTGATACTCCCCGAAATCATGTTAGAACAAGTCACAGAATCCCTATCAAAGTCTAAAAATAATACTTCCACAGGACCAGAAAACATACTAGGTTGCTTTCTGCTCCAAGCTAACCTGCATCTAGCTTTTCGAGCCATGAAAGACCTAATCCTTATTGACCTCCTATTTTTTTACAAAACCAGTGCCTTTTCAAACATCCACAGTAAGAAACTAAATCTATACCAAAACATAAACAAGACTCGGTGGGATAGGTTCCTAGCATACCAGTTTCCCAGCTTCTAGAATATGTTGCCACTATAGGTGAAAACATGTACTACTTTGGCTACATTTAAGACTAGTTTTGATGAGTGGATTAATGGACACAAATTTTCTCCAAGATTATCATGTATGGCCTTGCTAGATTTGGGAGGTAAACAATATTACAAGCTTGACAAGAGTGGCAGGAACTTTTAACTTTGCCTACTTAAAGGTGTATATATGGCTTGGCATCTTATCATCCCTGTGATCTCCAGCCTAGCATTATTTTTCTGTTCTACGGTCCTAAATAGGAAAATAATCATGGCATACACATATGACCATAGCAGGATTTGAACTGCCAATCCAAAGTCTATTCTCTGCTAAACAGGAAATTACTTAATTTCAATTGTGCTGTTTATTGCAATGTTTTCCTTTCTATTGTTTTTTTAATTAACCTGAATATAGTGGAATGGTTCTTCCAAAACATTTCATCAAAGTGCAAGATTGTACCATTAAATTTCATGTCCTATCATGTAGCTTTTACATGTAAATATATACCATATACTGATCAGCTCTTTCACTACATAAGAACTTTCATATGGTACAAGCTACAAAGCATGATAGAAAATGAAGAAGTCTACATCACATAGGATCACCCATTACCATCAGTTCAAAAGATAGATGCTAGAAAAACTGATATAGTGGCCCAAGAAAAGAAGACAAAAGTAGCATAGCTCATTGAAATTGTCACACCTAGCGACAGTGTCTTGCAAAAAGAGAGATACAAAGTCATAAAATACCAGGATTTGCAGGCAGAAATGAGAGCAATGTGGAAGAAAGATACCCAGATAGTTCCAATAGTAGTAGGAGCAACAGGTCTTATAAAAAATAGTCTAAAATCATATTTAGATTTGTTATCAGTCCATGTAACTCCATATGAATTGCAGGAGTCATTACTGGGCACATTGCAGGTGCTGCGAAGAGCACTACTGGCTGGCATCAAAGACTGAAACAATACCAGTTTCATGAACTTTAATCGTACTTTGACTTAGGAATCAGGTCCATTCCCATCACAGTATTAGAAACCCAAAAGATTTGGAGAAATTAAAAAGAGAGAAACACAAGCTAAGACAGTCTATAATTAATATAGAATAATTTATTTGTGTTAGCACAGATCTATAGCAACAGCTTACATTCTGTTGGTTCATTAACTATAGTCTCATGTGGCATAGGTGAACATGGCTTCTTAGCCCTCTTGTGCATTTTCAGTTACTAAAGTCTAAGCAACTGAATAAATAAAAAAATGTATACGGCAAGTGGCATTAAAATCAAATGAAATATATTTTTTCTCTGAGAACACATTAGGTGCTCAGACAGCTTGTCCACTTGCTCAGACATAGTGCTCTGACTTTGGTTCAGATGACAAAGAAAGGACAGGTAGAAAACAAAGAAAATACGTAGTGCCAGAAAGCATTAGGAAGCTAAGTAGATTACCTAGGGACTCATGGAATGGGAGCAAGGGTTGCTAGATTCCATTATGTGCCTGCAACTCAGTACTGAAAACTATAGCACTATATTATCATGGACCATCAGTGGAACATCATTTCTGGGAATTAAACATTCTGCATATGTCCACTGAGATATAGCAGACGGCAAACAGTGCCCTGCTCTAATACTGTATGAGGCCCAGAAGTGACACCACAGATTACTAGAATATGTAGAAGATAATGAATGTGACCTGGTCAGCAAGTCTGACTTCATTAGAACTCGACACGTCCATATCTGTATCTTAGACAAGTTAACATAAAAAATAACTGACTCATCCATGCAGCAGCTGGCTTTCTGACACTCTTAGTTTAGATTTAGGAGCAGATTTGGGTCACTCAGCAGTCAGATGGGGGGAGGTCACATCATGTTATATTAATTTTCATTCCCAAGAGAAGGAAGACTAAGTGTCCTGTGCATGGATCATCCTTGGCAAATATAAGAGGCATCACCCTGGCACTTGCTAAGCATGGTTCCTGGACATTAATAGATGCTTAGGTCACTGTATGACATAACCTCCTACTGACAAGTAACAAAACATGGTAGGAAAACCTCACCATACTGTTCTGAGGAATAACATGGATTTTTTGGCATGATTCCCTATTTCTTTTACCTGAGGACCACCAGGTTAGGAGAACAAAGGAGACTTGTAATGCTAGTCCATGTGAAGAAGGTGTAAGCTGATCGATTGAAGAACAGCTGTCCATCCTGCCTACATTGTCAAGATCAGTGGAATCTAACACACAGGAAAATCAACACATCACCTGGGGGAAATTTACATGTTGTGACAAAACACAGTCTTATCAATGAGAAGTAATCTTTAAAGATGTTTCACAAAAAAAATTGTTTAAAAAAGGGGAGTGAAAATCAACGGCTGTGTTGGGTGCAATGATTTTACATGGTCAAAGTTCTATAACTTTCTCTAGTGTTTGATTCTTACAGCAGAGACCCTGACAACTATCACTGGGAAGATGAATGCAGGAGGACAGATGAAAGGTTTAGGCCACAGAGAAGCTCAATGCCTAGCCAAATAATTTGTAACATTACATGGAAAATGCCAGAAGAAAAAGCAAACTTACCAAAGTTAATTCTTCAATTCTTGTACTGACACCAGCAGCCATGTCACGGCGCTCATTTGCTGTCTCTGGACATGGATAGATTGTAGCACGGAATCTGTTTAAAACATCAGATTATTAAGTACTAAATATGGAGGATAAGGCACAGCACATAAAACTGAAATTCCAAAAAGGAAAAAATGGAAAATGGAGAACTTTTTTTAATAAAATATGATCAATATATTAACTGACCTAATATACATTTATACATTGCCTTCTTGGTAATGAACAAACATATTAATGCATACATACAGATAAATTCATATATAACCATATAGCAATGAGGATATCTAGTGGCTGTAGAATATTTAATATTGTGCTACACATTAAAAATATTTATTATGTCCAGACAGCCATCAAGGAATGCTCATTCTGTTTTATGTTCCACTGATTGGATAACATTTTTAATACTGACAAAGTATCCTCAGCTAATGAAATAAATGGAGAAATGTCTGGGGCACCAGCTAGTAAAAGAGTTAACCCAGGTAAAAAGATATTAATTAATTAATAATCAAGTCCATTAACCCTTTTCCAACTGCTAAGGATGGCATAAGAAAAGATTAGGATATATTTCAGCAAATGATGACTCAGCATGCATAGATGACTGTAATGAGTTGATACACAATATTTCTTGTTTTCAACTTAATGAGAATGAAGTTTGTTGAATAAGGGCTTAAATTATATACCCACTTATTCTTTCAGAATTCCAATGTGCTGAAGATGTGAAGGAGTTTTGTAGAAAACTCAATTTACAGGCATATTTTGCTAATAGATTTGGAGTTTCTGCTAACGATGAAACTGATTTTAAAATTTTCTTTTTAGCCACCTTACTATAAGTGTCTACGGTAGCGTTGTCACCTCACAGTTAGACGTTGCCCGTTCGATTCTCAGTTAAAGCGTCTTCTGTGTGGCAACATGCGTGAACGGGCATTCCTTCGTTGAAGGTTGTGCATTAGGCCCGGCAAGCCAGCACGTAAAACTCTACTGCCAATCATTAGCGGACCAGAGTTCCACTGTGGCGACCCCTAACTGGGAAAAGCCGAAAGACACAAAATTATATGTTCAAAGTTTGAAAACTTCGAACATTAAATAATCAAATTTAAATGCTCAAAGTTTCAAACATCAAACATATAATAAAAAAAAAAAAAAAAACAGAACTTACCTGACTAGTGTAGGCAGGGGGGCAAGCCCCCCTGCACCGCCCACAGCCCCTGCTCTTTAAATATGCCAACTCTGAGACTGCACTATAGTGCTGTAAAGGGAAGATTTCCCTTACTGCACTGTAGTGTGGTCTCAGAGTTGGTATATTTAAAGAGCGGGTGGGGTGGGGGTGGGGGGAGTGCAGGGGTGCATGCCCCCGCCTACAGATGTTAGTTTTGGGTTTGCGTTTTTTTTTTACATATGCTCGAAGTTTTATAACTTTGAACATTTAAATTCGATATTTTAACATTCAAAGTTATAAAACTTTGAACATATGATATAGACCCTTATTATAAGGTGGTTGTTTTTGAAAATCTTGTAATCAAATAATTATCCAGTTTATTACTTTATAAAAAGTATTTTGACAATCTATCCAAAGATAAATGTTCAAGTTTAACATCTTTATAAAATAATTCTAATTTAGCAATTTCAAATGCTGACAAAGGTGGCAGTGTAGTCCTTTGAGACTATATATTAACTGTTGGATGGTTGTTATTATTAAAAAATGTTTTTTGATCCAACCTTTATATTTATGTGGGAAACTGATGTTTTTTTTAGATTCTGCGGTAGGAGAAGGGATCATTGCTACCAAACCTAGGAATCAGGAAATAGTTAAAGATCGCAGGCAACAATAGTTTTATTTGCTGCCAAAAAATCAATAGTGATGTCATTTTTGGCACCTTTTTGTATATAAATGTTATTTCTCTAGTGTTGATGTATGTTAGTGAAGAAGATGCTTACAGCATCAAAACTGGTTTAAAGACCTTGGTTTTATCTTGTTGGATTTAATGAAGGATTTGTAATGAGTAGTACTGAGCATTTTGATTTTGCATTATAAAAAAGTAGGAACTGCCAAGAGAATAAGGATCATAGGATCATAGAAGGTTGCTAGGCTAATGGCCCTGGGGCTCTTACAAGCCTAGCCAAGAGTTTATCCCCAAAACATAAACTTCAGTCAGCAGCTGTCACCCCTGTAAATGACAGGCACAGGTGGAACCCCTGGGACAAATTTGTGGTTTCCCATTCACTCATCAAGGTTGCGCTTGAAGAGGGTCAGCGAGGTGTTCTGTTTGATGTGTATGCAAAGTCTATTCCAGAGATGGGGCAGCCTCTGGGAGACAAACCTGTCTCTCCAGCAGGTTTTGTTAATGTCACATATTAGGTTCATGCCTTTTGAGTAGGTAGTGCGTGAGGAGTTAGACTTACAGATATGGAGCATCTCTAGTAGGGCAGGGCCCGATATTGCCTTGTAGGCGAGACACAGATCACTCCTGAGCAGTCTGTGCGATACCGAGTAGAGTGATAGTGATTTGAGCCTGTCTGCATAGGACAGGTGTCGGAGGCCATGTATTCTCTTTGTGAGGTATTTCAGTGGCCTTTCCAGTTGGTGCAAATGTTTGGAGAGCTACACCCCAAATGGGGAGTTATACTCAATTATTGGTCTAATGAGTAAGGAGTATAGAGAGGTAATAACCTTCTTTTTTTCCGGATGCAATCCCTTACTTATGAGATGAACCAAGTAAAAGTCTTTTCTGACTACTGCCGCTACATGAAGTCAAATGTGAGGTTATCAACCTGAGTGCCCAGGTCTTTCACTACAGGTTATGTGCTTAGGGGATTGCCGTTGATGTGGTAATCAGTAGGGTCACATTTTTGCCGAATGGTATGATGATAGATTTTTTTTGCATTTAGCTTGAGGCCATGACTTACGGACCAGTCATTAATTGTTGTGCGATGCTCTTGTAGTATGTTAACATCATCTGGGGAGTCAATGACAGCACCCAACTTACAGTCATCGGCAAGCTTGGTCAGCCACAGGCCTTTTGTCTTTGCCTGTACCTCAGAGAAATAGATGCCAAACAGTAGGGGTCACAGGACAGATCCCTGGGGAACTTCACTAGTGACAGGTCTGCTATTGGAGGTGGAGGTGCCTATTTTGACTTTGAAATTCCTTGTCAGTGAGCCAGTTGGCCACCCACCTAATGAGATAGGAATTTAAGCCAAGGTGTGTTAGCTTTTTGATGATGCCTGAGTGGGGGATTGTGTCAAAGGCTTTGGACAAGTCAAGGTAAGCTGTATGTACTGACCTTCCCTCATTCAGGGCATTGGTGACAGTCTCAAAGAAGTCAGCCAGGTTCAACAGGCAAGATCTGCCCTTGACAAATCTGAACTGGGTGGGGTCATGTGCTTGGAGTATGCCTATGTCCTTGTTTATGAGAGCCATAATAATATGCTCCATGGCTTTACAGATAATAATATGCTCCATGGCTTTACAGATCAGACTTGTCAAGCTAATGGGGTGATAGTTTCCAGCATCAGTAGTGGCACCACCTTTGTACAAGGGGGTGACAATGGTGGCTCTCCACTCTGCTGGAATGAAGCCAGTACTTAGGCTGTGGTTGTAAAGGGTGCTCGATGGCAAAGCCAGTTCTTGCTGGAGATGGTGCAGAATACATCTTGGGATACTATCAGGTCCCATGGAAGCTGTGTTTTTTGCCTTGGATAGTGCCTGTAACACTTGATCTAAGGAGATGTGAGGTGAGGGAAAAGTATCTGGGATGTCAAAAGGGCCTTTGGGGGGGACAGGGAGATGAAGTTTGCACTAAACCTATCTGCTAGCAGGTTGGCTAAGTCAAAAGGATCACTGTAAGTGATACTGCTAAGCACTAATTTGGAACAAACCTAGGTTTTGCCACTGAGGCTCCTGACATAACTGAAGAAAACTTTATGGTTTCCCTTTATTATGGAGGTAGTTTTGATTCATAATTGGCCTTGGAGGTTTTCATTAGTGATCTAATTTGCTTGTTGAGGCTAAGGAGGGAGTTTTTCCAATTCAGAATGTATTCCCTTTTATCCTTGGAAAACAGTTTCTTCCTTTTGTTGTAAAGCCTGTTGATAGAGGATGTCCACCAAACAGGTTTGTATTTACTTGAGGAGCAGGTTTTAGTTCTGTTGGGTATGGTTGAGTCTATGCAGTTGTACAGGTGCTTGTAAACTGCATTGGCATACTGTTCAGCATAGTTGTCTGCATCCTGTGGAGGGGGTGGTGGTGTGAAGCTACAGATACCCTCCCTTAGGAGGTTGTAGTCAGCTTTTGAGAAGTTTTTTAGCTTGATTTCGGCTTTGGGATTGGGTGGGATAGAACCTTTGAATGAGACAGTCCGATGATCTGATCTAACCATGGAAGGACATACTATGTGAGTGGTGCAGTGGTCACCCATGTTGGTGAGAACCAAGTCCAGAATGTTATCTCCTTTTGTGGGAGATGAGACAAGCTGGTATAGTGCATTAGAACTGATGAAGTTGAGAAATCATTGAGACAGTGTGTTAATGCAAGAATAGTTCACCCAGTCTATGGTGGGGTAGTTGAGGTCATCAAGGATCATGGTGTTAGGGGATACCTTGATGGAGTCTAGTAGATCCAGGTAAGAGGAGTGGGTGTCCTGAGTCATGGAGGGGGGGTCTATAGTTGGCTATAACTTGGACGGGTGTCTTGCCAACTGTCAGTTGTACTTGCAGTAGTTCCAGTGCACCATGCTGGCAAGCCAGTCTGGAGGTGTGCCTGTCCTTGATGAAGATAGAGACTCCACCACCCTTAGTCTTCCCAACCTCATTTTGGGGTCAGAACGTCTGGAATGAGGTATAACCTGGTAAGGCATGGGTACTTTTCGTAGCCCTGAACCAAGTTTCCCAGACTGCACAGACATCAGCATCTTCCAGTTAGGGCTTCCAGTGCATCCATTTTCAGGTTTAGGCTGCTAATGTTAAGCAGCATGACCTTCAATTTGCTTTTCGACGGATCTTTTATGTTGGAAGGTTTGTCTTTGGGACATTGCCTAAAAAAGGCACAATGAGGGAGGTAAGAGCCTTGGCCAGGATCTGGAAACCCCGTGGTGACAGGTGAAGGCCATCTCTGGCAAAGTATCTAGGCCTGTCGACCATGTCATCCCAGGCAGATAAGATACTGGATCCCTTTGG
This sequence comes from Protopterus annectens, assembly GCF_019279795.1. Taxonomy (NCBI): domain Eukaryota; kingdom Metazoa; phylum Chordata; order Ceratodontiformes; family Protopteridae; genus Protopterus; species Protopterus annectens. Next base: position 776,530,994 of record NC_056745.1, on the reverse strand, counting down.
AATGACACCAGAAACTAAGCCAATTGTTAAAGTCAATTATTTTTATTGGTATTGTGATATCATTCTTGGTGAAGGTAGGATGCTGCTTAAGGCTAGGGTTATACTTGCCTGGAACACATACTCTGAGGGTTCAATTACGTCTCTCTTCATATAGTCCAGGTAGGTACATCTTAAGTCATTCACACCAACATGTACAATGACAGAGTCGTACTTGTACTTGTTGTGCAGAGACTTAAGTGCATGCGTGATGTGGTGGATTCTGGCCCCAGACAGACAACTGACCGTGACATTTTCCTTGTTGAGCCTGGTAATGGGGACATATGTGTGTCTCACAATTGAGTCACCAATGACTAGTGTGTTTGGTTTATTATGCCTTGTGGGCTGTGATGGTTTATTGTTTTGCCTTATGGGCTGTGTTTGTGAGATACTGGTATATTGTCTGCTGTGTGTGATGTGTTTGGTGTTGTGTGTGGAATGTTTGTGAGTGTGTTTTGGAGGTCTCTGCTGTTTAGGTATTTTTTTATTGAGGACCATTGCATAGGTGTGTGTGTGTTGTGCTTGGCTATGTGATGTGAGTGGTGTGATGTTTGTTCTGACAATCTCGTCTTTGTCAGGATTGCTGACTGTGGCATGATAGTGAACTTGGACTCCAGGTTACTGATGTACAAGTATTTCTCGCAGGTGGAAGAATTATGTGCTAGGAGAAGAGGGTTGTCATTAAACATGAGGCAGTTGCAATACTGTCTCAGTATGCCCATGTCAACCAGGCTGGCATTAGAAAGTGATTGGATATGTCCAGACATAGTGTTCTGAATGCTTGGCCAGACTTAATGGAAAGAGGGTTTTGTTAAGGGATTGTCTACAAGAGTGTAGACCACAAGAACCTTCTTAAATGTAAAGTAACTGGCCTGAAGCACAAGTGCTAAGACCAAAGCTTAAAATGCTTGGAATAAAAAGTAAATTTAATTGGGCTACTAACAAGCTGTAATAAATGCAGCAGAATAAAAGCACTTGAATACTTAAGAGCACATAGCAAAAATAAGGTAATAAAGTATGAAGAACACAATTACAATAAAAGCAGCTGAATAAAGTGCAACATTTCTTTTTTTTTTTTCTAAGTGGAGAGGGAGGAAACAGAAGATAGTTCAAGATTAGGGAACTAAGGGGGTAGGCCTGCCCAAATGCTCTCCCTCTACTTAGTACACTCAGCTGATGAGAAGATGCTAACTTGCATTAGTAAGACAGACACTATCTGAGCTAAATATAATAGGAAATTTAAATGCCTCCTATATGAACATATACCCATAAAAATACACAGCAAGAGAAAAAATATTTAATGCTAATGAAGTCTCATTCTATCCATCTTGAGTAATCCTGTAGCTGGGTAATCTGGTGCTCGATGGCATTCCTTGACGTGATACCCCTCAGCAGTCAGATGAGGATCAGTCCAAGTCTGTAGTTCCCTTATGTGTTGACATGAGAAGCAAGAAAAATTTGAGAAAATAAAAAAGCCATTCTCAGCACTAATGATTGCACCCCTTAGCATCTTGTACGCAGGGCAGCTATGCTTCTGTTTGAGAGCACACAAACTAATTAACAAAGAATTTAATTGTACCATTAGGAATCCCAAGGCTAAATATGAACCCAAAATTAATAATACATTTTCAGTTAATTATGTGAGGAAGTTAATAACTAATTTTAGAGCTATTTACAATAATGCTGCTCACTGTCACCCACAAAAGAATAATCAGGATCCTAACTGATATATTAAGTGCAAATTTTATTCTACCCAGGTCTATATCACTTTGTCAAAAGCTTAATTAAGCAAATCTCTAATTATTGAACCCTATTCGGTGAAAGCTCAATTGAGCGAATGATCATGTCAGTAAAAAATTTCCTAGGGAAAGGACGTGGCTGGCCATTGTCAGGAATTTGCCCTTTTCCCCACTGTAGTGCAATCTTGGAGTTGGGATATTTAGTTAGGGGAGGTGAGGGGAAGAAGCCCCCCCACTTTGCAGGGTTTTAAATTTTGTTGTATTTCTTACGGAAGGTTGCTGGCCTACTACTTTTGTTCCCTAGGACGTTTGCTTAATTGAGCTTTCGTTGATTTGAGTTTGACAATTAGCGATTCTCTCACTTAATTCCAGAATTCCCAGCCATCCCCTATAATTACTATGGAACAAGTCCTCTCAGCCCCCTCCAAAGGGAAGAACACCTCATCATTGGCTCTGATAACAAACGTATCTGATTATCTAATATGGTCTATCCAAACTACTACTACTTAACGTCTTTAATTCAAGCTTCTCCACTGGTTACATTAACAAAGTCCTAGAAAACAGACATTGTAATGGTTCATAGGTTCATAGGTTCATACTAGGCTATCTGCCTAAGGGCATTTATAAGCCTAGCCCAGAGTTTTGTGGCTTTCGCCACCCCTTTAGTTTGAAGGATACTATGTCCATTATTTTGCTGTGCCTCTGTCAAGCAGTGACACTGAGGTAATCCCTGGGGTATACCTGCGATCTCCCATCCATTGGTCAAGATTTCTCTTGAACAAAGCCAGCGAGGTGCTCTGCCTCACATGTACCAGGATTTTGTTCCACAGCATAGGGAGTCTCTGGGTGATGAATCTGTCCCTCCAGCATGTAATATTAATAACCGTGTTAAGGTTTAAGTCTCCTGCCCTTGTAGTTCTGATGGATTTAGATTTTTTGAGGTGAAGCATGTTCATCAATTTCGGGTTGGTCATGGCCTTGTATGTTAGGCACAGGTCACCTCTGAGCAGACGGTAAGCGACTGAATAGAGCTGGAGTTCCTTCAGTCGGGCAGCATAAGACATATTTTTGAGACCCTTTATCCTTTTGGTGAGGAACTTTTGGGGCCTTTCCAATTGCTGCAGGTGTCGGGTCAGATACATTCCAAATGGGGCATTGTACTCAATCATTGGTCTGATGAGTGATGAGTACAGGGGAATGATGACCTCCCTTGATCTAGATGTGAATCCCTTCATGATCAGGTGGGCAATGTAGAAGGTCTTCCTAACTACTTTGGCAACGTGAGTGTCAAACGAAAGGTTACTGTCAACCTGGGTCCCCAGATCCCTGATAACCTCTTCTGTGCTTAGTGGATTGCCACCTATATGGTAGCTAGGGGTAACCTTGTTTTTCCCGAAGGGTATGACTATGCATTTTTTGGCGTTTAACTTTAGGCCATGGCTCTGGCACCAGTTATCCATTTCTATAAGACCCTTCTGAAGGATATCTGTGTCAGATGTGTTCTCGACTATGGCGCCCAGTTTGCAGTCATCTGCAAACTTTGTCAGCCATAATCCTCCTGTGTTTGCTTGTACTTCTGAAAAGTAGATGCCGAACAAGAGTGGGCCCAGGACTGAGCCCTGTGGGACACCACTTGTTACAGGCTTTGAGTCTGACATGGCGCCAGCAACTCTGACCCTGTGGGTTCTGTCACTTAGCCAGTTTGCAACCCATCTTGTGATGTATGGGTTTACATTTAAGCTGGTGAGCTTTTCAATGATACCTGAGTGGGGTATTGTGTCGAAGGCCTTTGCCAGGTCAGGGTAGGCTGTGTGGACTGCCTTGCCCTCATCAATGGCCTTGGTGACTGTTTCGAAAAAGTCAACCAAGTTTAAAAGGCATGATCTGCCTTTGACAAAGCCAAACTGGGTTGGATCCAATGTCTGCAAGTCCACTATGTCTTTATTTATGAGTTCCATTATGATCCTCTCCATAGCTTTGCAGACCAGGCTTGTCAAGCTGATGGGACGGTAATTTCCAGGGTTGGTGGAGGCACCGCCTTTGTGAAGTGGGACCACAGTTGCCGTACGCCACTCCTTGGGAACGTATCCTGAGGTGAGGCTAAGATTAAACAGCTGCCCTAACTGCAGGTTTAATTCCTCATTGAGTTCGTGGAGCACACAACCGGGGACACCATCTGGTCCCATGGATGCTGTGTTTTTCGCCTTGGAGAGAGCAGTTCTCACCTGAGCGTTTGAGATGTTTGGGGGGCTACAATCCTCTGGTATAGATATTTCTCCTTTTGGGTAGAAATTTGCACTGAACCTGTCAGCCAGTATGTTGGCAATGTCTGTAGGTTCAGTGATTTTTACATCATTTTGAACTAATTCTGAGCATATCTGGGAGTTTCCTCCCAGGTTTCTAACATAGCTAAAAAAGGCCTTATGATTGTCTTTTGAGTCCTTAGCAATTTTTCTCTCAAAATTTGCCTTGGATGATTTTATGAGAGATCTTAGTTTTTTACTTATGATGATCAAGGGTGTCTTCCCTTTTAAGGATTTTGCTCTATCTTGTAGTAGCTTCTTCCTTTTGTTGTAGAGCTTGTTTATGGCTGGGGTCCACCAGACTGGACGCTTGCCTTTGGTAAAATATTCTTTGTTTTGTTTGGGATTGCCTGATCCATGCAGTCCTGTAGGTGCTGGTAGAAGGCATTTGTAAGTGAGTCAGCGGCTTGAGTAATGGTTTCTGCAGGCTTGGGGGCCTTGAAAGAGACCACACTAGTCTTTAGAAGTGTGAAGTCGGCTTTTGAGAAGTTCTTCACTGTGGTCTTTTTTATCTGGGGTGGGGGCGGGATGTGGACTTCCAGTGAGATTAGTTTATGATCTGATCTCACCAGTGAGGGGTATACTTCCAGTGTTGAACATTGTGACCCCATGTTTGTGATGATGAGATCTAGTACGTTTTCTCCTCTTGTGGGGATGGTGACTAGTTGTTCCATGGCATTTGAGTTTATGAACTCTAGGAACCTTGGGGCTAGAGTGTTGGGGCTTGAGTAGTGATCCCAGTCTATATTCGGATAGTTGAAATCACCTAGTATGATGGTGTTTGGAGAAACATTTATCCCCTCCAGTGTTTTCAGGAAAGCTATGTGAGGTTCTTGAGTTTGAGAGGGTGGCCTGTAACATGCTACAAAATGCAGAGCAGTCTTGCCTATGGTTAATTGCACCTGGATGGTCTCCGATGCATTGTGCGTTGCCACCAACCTTGAGGTGTGGGTGTCCTTGATGAATATGGACACCCCCCCCTCCTTTCTTGGTGTTGTCCGGATTTTGGGGCCGGAACGCATGATATGAGGTAAAACCTGATAGTGCCGGGGTGCTCTCAGGAGCCTTGAACCAGGTTTCAGTCACAGCACAGACAACGATGTTCTCCATACTGAGAAGGGCTTCAAGTGCGTGCATCTTGAGGTTGAGACTTCTGGCATTGAGCAGCATTACCCTTAGTTTTTTTTCCTTTTTTGTGTTCTAGGGTGGTAGGTTTAGAATTTGAGCCTTGCCTAAAAAAGGCACTATGGGGGTGGTAAGAGCCTTTGCCAATATCCGGAAGCCCAGGAGTGACAGGTGCAAGCCGTCCCTTGCAGCCTTGTCCAACATGTCATCCCAGGCAGACAGACATTGGATCCCCTTTGAATGACACCAGAGTTTAAGCCAATTATTAAAGCTGATAATCTTGTCTCTGTATTGTGGCATCATTCTTGGTGAAGGTAGGATACTGCTCAAGGTCAGGGTCATACCTGCCTGGGCTACATAATCAGAGAGCTCCTCTATGTCTCTTTTCATGTAGTCCAGGGAGGTACGTCTCAGGTCGTTCACACCAGCATGGACAATGACTGAGTCGTACTTGTACCTGCTGTTGAGAGACCCGAGTGCTTGCGTTATGTGGCGAATTCTAGTGCCCGACAGGCAGCTTACTGTGACCTTCTCCTTACTCAATCTGGTGAGCGGGACGTCAGTGTGTCTGACTATGGAGTCACCAATGACGAGTGTGTCTGGCATTGTGTTTGGCCTTAAGGGCTGTGACTGTTTGGCACACTGACTTTGTGGTCTATGTGTTGCATGTGTTGTGTCCTGAGGTGGCAGTTGTTTGGGTGTCTGCTTTGGTGGCCTCTGCTGTTTTGGTAGATTTTTGATCAGAGCCTCCGAGTATGTTTTTGTGTGTTTATGTGTATGATTTGAAGTTTTGATAGTACTATGTGAGACTGGGTTTGTGGTGTGTGTGGTTACCTTCTCCTCCTGTCTGGTCTTGCCAGTCCTATTTTGAGAGAGCTCAGCCTCCAGTTTGGCTATATAGTTGCATCTCTCGCATGTATTTGTGTTTTGTGGGAGAAGGAGAGGGTTGTCTGTGTGCATGAGGCAATTGTAACATTGCCTCAATATTCCCAGATTCACCAGCTGAGCAGGAGAGGACACTAGCAACTGATCCCTTGACATGCTAGAAGGAATAGACAAAAACTTTATGTAGATGAGTTTGAAAAGACTTCGGGGGATGTGGGTGATCGAAAAAGGGGTTTTAGGCTGGTGGGGTACTATGTATAATGAAAGTGCTATATCAAAGTAAAAAGTACTTTAGGAGCAAGTGCTAGGCTTTACAGATAGAGAATAGTCTACTTAGGAATCAAGTAGAGCTGAACTTTTTAGATATAGAATACGCTGGCTTGATCAGCAGTACAGTTCAAGGAAAGCTGTTCTAAGGGAAAATTTGAAGAGTGGACTTTAGGTAGCCCGAATAGTTTAACCTTAATTAACCGCCGCTGCTCTTATGTGCTCCTGTGGCAACTACGCGCTAAAGCGTGCTTTATAGCAGGGGGCTGGAAAAGACAGGAAATGACCCAAAATGGCCAATAAACTACAAGTTACTGCCTTAAACCACTCCTCTGAGGACAAACAGGCAGCTCAGTACTCCCCACTCTCACTGGTGAGTAAAGAAACTTCCCCCTGACCAAACAAGGAAAATGGAGAAGCACAGGAACCAAGACAAAGCCCAGGGATCTGCAAAATCTGATCACTGGAACAAACTATTAGGAAAGTATGGAAAACAAGAGTATTTTTTTTGTTTTTTTCAAGTTTTTTTTAACAGATAGACAGAAAATACAATAAATGCTGTGTTTTTCGATTAATTGCTATCAAAAGCTAGTACACTTGAGTGTATTAGCCTATTGTTTAACTTTTAAGCAGAACTTAAACAAGGAAGTGCAACAAACAATTCAAGCTATTAAAAACAGTAAAAACAGGTAATAACTGAATAAAATAGGCAGAAATAGTCGTCGAAAGGCACAAAAAGTCGAAAATGCAGAAAAAAATACTTAATGGTTTTACAAAAGGGTGGACCATGGTAATTATAGGCCCATTAGTTTAATTAACCTCATATATAAAGCTACAGAGCATATTATCTCAGACCACATTGATCTGGTCACTGCAAAGATCTCTTAGTCCTATACCGTCATCAATTTAGCTATGTCAAAGCCATGTTCTACCACTTTCACCTTGTTAATTTCTATAAGAAGTTTACAAAAGCCATAGATAGGGATTATGCACTACATAGAGCATATCCAAACTTTGCCAAGGCCTTAGATACTGTTCCTTATTCTAATAGCATTGACAAACGTGTTAATTTGGTTGTCTGACAGAACCCATGTGGTCACAGTAGCGAAAAAGATACCAGTGGTGTATCATAGGATTCAGTGTTGGACTCTATATGGCTTCCATTTCTCATACCTTCAAGCCAATATTCCTAGCCTATGGTTATCTAAGTTTGCAGACAACTGTAAATAGGGAGCTGTAGTTTGTTCCACCACTGACACACAATTGGGTTAGACTAGGTTAAGAAATGGTGGAAGTACAATGACCTCAAACTAAGAGTAAAAACATGTAACATCATTTAATATAGTAAGCAAAACATCTCCAAATCAAACAATGTAAGCAATACACCTCTGCAGTGAGACATGGTTGTAAAGAAAGTCTTAAGGGACTCTGTACCATATTCCAAATTATGAATATAGCAATAAAAGAAGTAAACAAGTGGTCTGGGTATGCATTCACATAGAAATCCCTCCTCTAAGTTTGCCATGAAGAGGTTTAGCAACTGTAATGCCATTCTAATGCCAATTACACTTCCCATAACCAGAACATAAAACTTTTCATTAAAGTTAGTTGTGTCAGTAGAAACACTGTGCTGTCCTCTGTAGTCTGATGATTTGCTTTGTCCTGTAAGTATTCAAGACAGACAGTAGCACTGATCTTATGTGTGATACTTGTGTAGAGTGAGGTAACATTTGTGGTTGCTAGTATGCTCAAGGAAAGGTTGTGAGTATAAAGGTCTAATACACATGTGCAGTTATGAATCTGTAAAACGCTGGTACCTCAGAAAGTGTATCAACAGTCCACTAAACATCGCCCTGCTTCAGAGAAGGTAGACTCCATTATTTGGTGCACTGCTGTTGCAAGATTTATTAGATATAGCATTGCAGTTAGAGACCTGCAATGAGTAGAAAGAGCCCATGGTATAAATCAGAATCTCTTAGCTTGCCACTATCACTGGGGCCAAAAAAACTGCCCCCATTTCTTACTAGATGATTCCATGGTTCATGGCACTACTGCCCATCCCCACTGAATTGGGCACTGCTTGGTACATGTACATCTCCCACTCCAGCAGTGTCCAAAGAGTAGCTTGGAGATGCATGGGGGACAAACCACTGGCTTGGTGACTGAGACTAAAGGGAGAAATACTGAGAAAACAGAAACCAGATCCGAGACAAACTGAATAATGCAGCTGATTTCTAAATAAATTTCTTAATATGTTTGCTTTGATTTAAATTTCCTGGTTTAAAGGTTTGTTGATGCAGAATAGTAGAGAATAATTCTTACAACCTGAAACTATAATAGTAATACCTGAACTAGCAAGTTCAGTGCACTTTAAACTACCATCAGGAAGAGATATGTGACACAGACTGACATAAAATCTTGTTCTAGGTGTATTATCATCTCAGTCGATTTTGGAATGCAGTGACTAATGTTTTGTTAACCTCTTTCATTATATTCTTCTCACAAAAAAACTTGTCTTACAAGTTACACCTCTTACCCTTCACATATTTTTTTGATTTTTTGCTTGAGCTGTTCTCCTTGAAAGAATATGATAAAGGTGTTCTTCTTCATGGGTTCTCTCTGTGACAGAAATATACATTTTATTAAAAATGCCCTTATTGACATTTCTTACCATTTTGCAGTAAATAAGAATGCCATAGTTTTGCAAGTATCAAACAGAGCACAACAGTTTGTTGTAAAATCTGTGCTGTTAAGATTATGTTAATGTATTTTTAATATTAAGACAAAGTATAAGGTGGATATGTTTTTATTTAGATGAATCATTCAGCTGAACAAGAGAAATAAATGAATATGTGAACAAAATGGTGTGCAAAGATAACAGTAGTGTTTTTTTTACAAAAAATTCTGAGTGCTACAAAAAAAATATATTTACTGACTGCTACACGACATATTTACTGAAATGTATAAAAAAGTATAGCAATTAAATGTCAAGGGGTCTATAACCTCCCTAGCATATAGGAGTGATATATTAATACAAAGCTAAGTACTGCAAAGTTTAGATCCGGGGCAATTCTTATTGAGTTATTTTGGTAACAACCTGAGTTTGGAAAGTATGATCATCCTATATGTTTATGACATCAGGACTGCATAGTTCATCAGACAGAGGAACGGACTTCCAAAAAGACTGCTGAGAGCTAGGAACTGCGATGCAAAGAAGAATACAAGTTACGCACTTTGGAGTGCAAATACATAAAACATAAATGTTTGGTGGGTGGTGTTAAGAACAATTAAAGTGTAAAAGGATTTATAGCTAGCAAACACATATAAGCTGATTTGTGCTGCACAATGTGAAATGAAGTAGTGGCTGTCAACAGGAAACTGGGCCGTAAAGCATGGGAAATGTATTCTAGAGAATGAAGACAACACTGCACCTCATTTACTGTGTCCAGTTTTTGTCACAAGAAAAGAAATTGAGCTGGCAGGAAGTGTGCAATGCAGTTATAAGAACAGTGAAGGGAACAGAAGAATCAAGAGGATGTGATATATGGGGAGATTTAAACAGATGGACTGTCATTTGTAAGAATAAGAGAAGACGGAGAGTATATTTGATTTCACTGCTATGTTATGGGGCCTGCTTGGTGAGGTTGAGTTGAAAGGGGAGGACAGAAGAGAGAGAGGGGGCATGGATGACAGCTAGAATTGTGATAGCTCAAGACAGAAGTGAAGAACAAGTACCTCAACAAGAGGTGATGTGGTTCTGAAATATCTGAGGCAGTGATGCAGTCTAAAGAATGGTTAGCTGAGAGGCAGTTGCTCAAGCTGGACTCAATGGTCCATGGTTCTGCTCCTGTCAGCATCTTCCTGTGTCATTGTGTTTCTAAAAACATACCTGCACTATCAGTGAAGACATCTCAGCAAAGGCAGGGAGTAAAAATAAATGACTAAGCAGTTAATTGAAACTGTGATAGCATTTCATATCAAAGTATTTGCTAACATCTGCTGAGCACAGTGTTTTTTGAAGAAAATAAATCAAAAAACAAATACAAATGATAGACTGAATAGTTGAACCAACTTCTGCCTACTCTTCCCTTACCTCTTTTAACAACGTAACTTAAACACTGCATAGTAACACTCTACCTTCTTACATAATCTGCTTAACCTTTTCAAATCATATATAGTTAGACATTCATGAATCCAGAACAATGGGAACCTGAGGAGTGCTGCATTGGTGAAAATGACGGATAACAGAAGGATCACTTGTAGGCAGTAGCTAAATACTATATCATACCTTTAAAATGTCATGTAACTGATGTAAATCAGTATGACCTGGATAATAAGGAAAACAGAAACATTTAATGAAGCAGCAAGTGAAATTTTAATGAGGGGATGTACTGTACATGCACAGGTAATATTTGTACATTTCAGCAAATAAAGGATACATCTGGGCGAGCAGAAGTTGCTAGCTTAGCTCTGGGTTTTGAAGTGTTTCCCCTCTTTTTCATTTTCTAGCAATTTTTTGAACATATCTTGCAAGCTTAGCTGTTTCACATATTTTTGTCTCTCTCTGATTAGTTTATTCGGCAGCATATAAATACTCATTATTTCTTGTTCAGTAATAAAACTCCGTTGCTGTAATCCTTTCAGTAATTCAGCTGTCAAATCAATTAGCCTGTCAAGTGAAAGTCTCTCTTCTACAAATTCCTCATCTTCATTACTGCTTTCTCCTCCACTATCTTCTTTCTCTGGCTGTACAACCGTCTGCACAATGTCCGAGTCAAGATAGTAAAGAACATTGGGCTCATCCTCATCTACATTCATCCAGTCTTCAACATTATCATCACCCCACTCTCAATGCAAGATCCTTGGCAACAGGGTTAGTTAGATCTTGAGCAAAAGTAAACTGTTCACATATCGTTTGTTTTTCCTTGAAAACCCTAAAGCCTAAAAAATTGTTTCCAGTCTCCTCACCACGTATATACTCAGACATTAAACCTGGCCATAATTTATGCCAACCATTCTTCAGTGTGGCTGGCTCCACAGACTGCCAAGGATTAGCAGCACAGTAAATCATCTCTTTCATATGAAATTCCATTAGAAATTCCTGGTCTTGTTTACCAGCATTAATTGCACTTAGGTGCCTCATAAACAGGGAACAATACTTCGACTTGAAGGAACGTAATACGCCGTTGTCCAGGGGTTGAATTGATGTACTGTTAGGTGGCAAGTAGATACCTAAAACATTGTTTTTTACCAGCAGTTCTACTTTTGGGTGTGCTGAGCAGTTGATCAAAATAAGCATTGTCTTACAATTGTGGTCTGGGCCAACAGAGTTACAGTGAGCTTATGTTTCAGGAACAAGATAATTTTTGAGCCATTCTAGTGTGATGCTACTTGTAATCCATCCTGTTTTGTTAGCACGGTAAATTACAGGAAAATGCTAATACTTTTGAATGCCCTGGGCAGTAACTTTTGTCAATGACCAGTAACTTATACCTGTGGGTTCATGCAGCATTAAAGCAGCCAAGCACAGTTACATGATCTTTAGAGGCTTTAAGACCTGCTGGCAATTCTGCATCAGTTGTTGTTAGTGTTCCCCTTGGTGTTCATCAACAATACAAGGCAGTTTCATCAGCATTGTACATGTGCTTGGGGCTTAATTTTTCATTGAAAACTAACTTGGTGAACTCGTTAACAAACTTGGCTGCTGCTTCTTTATCTGCTGAGCATTTTTCACCACACACTGAGCGAAACTGTAAACCATGGCAATGCTTGAACTGAGGAAGCCAGCCTTTACGATAGTCACACTCATAATCTAGACCTAGTTCTTCATGAAACACTCTTGCTTGTTCCTTTACCATATCTCCAGACACTTCAACGCCTTCACTCACATGAAGCTTAAACCACTTTATCAACACTTTATCAAGTTCCAAACTCTTCCCATCTCATTGTTTCTTATGCACATGTGTTTCATTGAGCCACCGTCTGCAAAAAAATGCAGAAGTTTTTCTTTTTGTTTTTTTTTTATCATAAACTGTGGAAGAGCCAATGTTATAACACTAGCACAAGCTCTTTACCAATACACCACTGTCCACTTTTTCAGGATATCAACCTTATCTTTAATGGATAATGCATGGTGTTTTCACTTCACCGCATGAGATGTACTTCCTTTATTTACTGAGGCCATCATGTCAACACATAGGCAAATGTAGTAGAACCAAATGCCGTGCACAGTAAGTGTGTGGAGTTTTTGAAATCATAGCCAGATTAGCGAGGGAACTGGATTACAGTGAGGCAGATTACTGAAGGTTGACCTGTACTACTCTTAGAAATATTATTCCTTTAGTTCTACATCTGTTACCTGCCAGATGAAGTCTATTTCAGTTTGACAGTAAGCACTAGATGCTATTCCATGTGAATGGTTGCATGCATATTGTGTTTCTATTCCAATGCCCTAGACTTCATCAGTAGGCTATTTCCAGGCAGGAAAGTAGTGGGAACTTTCTAGACTATGAATGTGAGAGGGACCAGTAGAGTAAGTACCATAGCTAGGTATGTTGAATATGTTGTTTGTTTGGACAATGTCAAGTATTTTTATACATTTTGCACTTACAATGTCTCATGTAATCCAATTTCTCATTAGTACATTTCAGACTGATCTCTCAGTGGCTAGGAGTGACAGCACTCAAAATTCTCTTCACCAGTAAAGGACTGAACTCCAGCGGAAGATATTACTTCTGCCATTTTGAAGCCAGAGCTTCCTTTCCATACCACTAATTATACCATTTCCACTGACAGAGTCTGTCAATGAGGTTTACCCATTCTGTAATTCCTCTGCTTTTATGCGGGTGGGTTTAGGTCTGGTGAAAATCTGTGGGCCACAAATCCTAGCATTGACATTCATTTACTGATATGGCCACATTTTTTAAATTCATTTTCTTACTTCTGGAAGAGCTTTCAAACTGATACCAGTATAACCCTTACGTGATTTTTTTTCAACTTCTTAAATGCAGTAATAACTGCACATAGTGGAAAGAGGCTTGAGGAGGTTTACAATGTAAAGGCATTTCTAAAAGAGAAGAAACATTCTTACATGGATCCCCTACTCATTGAGCAACTGGCAATTCAAATGTACTTTAGTGCTCCCTTGTTCATAAGTTCATCGGTAGGTACTAGGCTATGGGCCCAAGGGCCTATGTAAGCCTAGCCAACAAGATTCCCTGGCTTTCGCCACCCAAGAAAGTTATTTTCCTATGCCCCTGTCGAGCAGAGCCACAGAAGTGATCCTTGGGGTGAATTTCCTATCTCCCATCCAATCATCAAGATTTTTCTTGAAGAGTGCTAATGAGGAACTCTGCTTGACATAGATAGGTAGCTTGTTCCAGAGTATGGGAAGTCTCTGGGTTAGGAATCTATTCCTCCAGCATGTTCTGTTTATTGTGGTGACAAGGTTTAGGTCCCTAGAGCATGTATATTGGAGGGATTGGGATTTCTTTACGTGTACCATGTCCAACAGTTCTGAGTTTGATATAGCTTTGTATGTTAGGCAGAGATCACCTTGGAGTAGGCGATATGCTATAGAGTAAAGCTGAAGTTTTTTGAGATGGTCAGCATAGGGCATCTGTTGGAGTCCCATAATCCTCTTTGTGAGGTACTTCTGTGCCCTTTCCATCTGCTGTAGATGTCTTGTGAGGTACATTCTAAAAGGGGCATTGTACTCTATAATGGGTCTAATGAGAGCTGAGTAGAGGAGAGCAATGACCTCTTTTTTCCTAGATGACAACCCTTTTGTGATGAGGTGTGCCACATAGAAGGATTTCCTGACTACTGTAGCGATGTGATTATCAAAGGAGAGACTACTGTCCACCTGAGTCCCAAGGTTTCTTATCACACCTTTGACGTTAAGTGGACTGCCGCCTATGTGGTAGCTCATGGGTAAAGAGTTTTTACCAAAGGGGATGACAATGCAGTTTTTGGCATTGAGCTTGAGGCCATGGCTCTGACACCAGGCATCTGTGTTAGTGAGGCCCTTCTGTAGGATGTCCACATCGTTTGGGGACTCGACTATGGCACCTAATTTGCAGTCATCTATGAACTTCATCAGCCAGAGGCCCTCTGTGTTAGCCTGTACTTCAGAGAAGTAGATACCAAACAGGAGAGGACCCAGGACTGAACCCTGTGGTACTCTACTTTTCACTGGTTTGAAGTCAGATTTGGAGTCTGCAACTTTTACAGTGTGGGTTCTGTCAGTGAGCCAGTTGGCAACCTATCTTGTGATGTATGGATTTATACCCAGTTTAGTGAGTTTATCTATAATTCCAGAATGGGGGATGGTGTCAAAAGCCTTGGTGAGGTCAAGATAGGCTGTGTGAACTGCCTTACCCTCGTCTACGGCTTTGGTGACTGTTTCAAAGAAGTTGATCAGGTTCAGGAGGCATGATCTGCCTTTCACAAACCCAAACTGGGTGGGGTCCAGAATTTGGAGGTTACCAATGTCTTTGTTATGAGTTCCATGATGATATGTTCCATGGCCTTGCAGACCAGGATCATCAGGCTAATAGGGTGATAGTTCCCAGGGTCTGTGGTGGCTCCCCCTTTGTGGAGCCACCACTGTTGTAAGCACTAAATAAGCTGCAAATTACTACAACACTCAACCTTCCTCATTACCTAGTGGATAACAGTTTTTTGTACTTATCTTCCTCGGTTGCTTAGAGGAAAATAGCTCCAGTACTTACTTCCCTCACTTGTCTAGAGGAAAATAGTGATTAACCAGACATGTCCAAGGGACAGCTCCTGGTGTTCTCTTACCCAGGCATGTCCAAGGGACAGCTCCTGGTGTTCTCTTACCCAGGCATGTCCAAGGGACAGCTCCTGGTGTTCTCTTACCCAGGCATGTCCAAGGGACAGCTCCTGGTGCTCTCTTACCCAGGCATGTCCAAGGGACAGCTTCTGGTGTTCTCTTACCCAGGCATGTCCAAGGGACAGCTCCTGGTGTTCTCTTACCCAGGCATGTCCAAGGGACAGCTCCTGGTGCTCTCTTACCCAGGCATGTCCAAGGGACAGCTTCCGGTGCTCTCGCCTGTCTACCTGATGAATCTGGGCACGTTGGGGCAATGTAGCAATTGCCTCATGTACACTGACAACCCTCTCCTCCTACCACCAAACACTACAACCTGTGAGAGATGTATTTATCTAGCCAAACTGGAAGCAAAGCTCTCTCAAACCAAGACTGAACTTTTCGGTCAAGAAGATAATGTAAACACTTGCACTACACCAAACTCCTCACATAATCCCACTAGACCTACACCACCAAAACCCACACATAGAAACACAAAAACATTCACAGAGGCTCGCAATAATAATCTGCCCAAGCAACAGACACCTCCAAAGCAGAAACACAAGCAACCTCCACCTCTCAACACAACCCAAAAGACACATAACTCACAGACTCAGTGTGCCACTCAACCACAGCCAGGGTTGCCAGACATCCCTATTTGGGTGGGACTGTCCCGAGATCAGCAGCCTTATCCCGAGTCCCACACTGCTGGTTTAAATCCCGGGCAGCCTCCACTTTGTTTTTTTTTTTTTATTCTGTTGTCCATTCCATCCCACCTTCCTTCCTTTTTTCCTCAGTTGTCCTTTTGCATGCTGCAGTGAATAAGGGGCTTACCTTATTTCTTTAAGTGTCCCTCATGCCTTTTGTAATCCTTTGTGTGTCTTCAGTGTTGGTGCTATTGCCTTGTCAGCCTTTCTTCTGCTGTATTCCTCTATGTTTTTAGTTGCCACTATATTAATTAGTCTGCTTATACCCCCACTTTTTTCAGACTCTGCTCCTTGGCTTTATGCAGCCTTTTGTGTTGTTGTTCTTTTGCTGCCTTTTCCTCTGTTTTAGATTCCGTTTTGGCTTTATACCATGTTCAAGGTCCTCTGTGCTTACTCTTCTTTCTACTTTTATTTTTTTTAATACTAACCTCCATGCAATATGGACTCCCATTGCCACAATGCTTCCTTCCACTTGTCTTTCTTTTCTGCCAATTTCCTTGCTCCTCTGTAGGTTCTGGGGTAGTGCTCTTCTACTACCAAACAGTCCAGCTTTTTAAGACTCTTATTTGTCCATCAATGAATGTCCAAGTCTCCTGAGATGTCTGTTATGTTTTCCCTTGCTCTTCTCTGTTGCCACCTCTGTCATCTGTGATCTCTTTCCCTGCTCCTGCTTCTGTCACTGATCCTTCCCATATTGTTTTCCTCTTGACCAGCTCCGCAGTCATTTCTCTTGACCAGTTCCATATTCATCTCTCTCTCAATTGCTGTCTCTGTTTCTCTCACTCTCTCACATCCTGTCACATTTTCTCCTCTCATGTCTTTCATTGTGGTTCAGGATGACATTGGCTATGTTTACTCCCTTCTTTGCTGTTGTCCTGCCTTCTGGTCTTATGCCACTCAATGTTCCTGGCTGTCTTTCCTTTTTCTTTGTTTTATAAGTGCATCTATTTCAGATATTTTCCTACCCTCTGTGTCTCTTACTCTGCCATTACTCTGCACAGGTTCTGCTGTCTCTCTAATGTCAACATGGTTGTTTGAACTTGGATTGCCATTGCCACCCAGGATAATTTTGTTCACATTTTTTGCCTATTCTTCCTCTGTGGACATGCCAATTTTCTCCCCTCCACTGGAATTTCAAAATGGCCAGGGCATGCCCCCCCCCCATGGCCTTAAGTAGGGGGTAAAACAATAGCCATTTCATTTCTTCTTTTTTTTTTTTTTTTTTTTTGCAGAGCATTTAAGTAATCCTCAACCAAATTTATGTACATTCCCTGAAAGGGGATGGTCCCCAGTATTTTTGCTTGTCTAAATATTTATTTTAATATAAAGTTATGCATTCAGATTAGTGTGTAGCTTGTTTGTCCTCCAGTACTGTCACCTGGTTTGCCTACCACATGTATTCTCTGCATCATATTTCTATGAGGTTTATGCAAGCAACAGTGCTTTAAACAATGTTAATACTCCCAACCTCAGGTGACATTCACCTTAAACCTGCATCCCCTTTACTTTATTTAGACCACTCTGCACACCTTTTTCTATCCCAAGATACTATACTTTGTTACCCTTTACAAAATACTTTTACCCTGCTAACAATCTTTCTTAAAAAAAAAAACACTGCATTTTCACTTCCCTTTCACTCTCCCATTTCATATCCTTCCTATCAACCTCTTCCTGTCTCATTTCTCAAAAAGACTTGCAATTACTGAAAATAGACAACAGTAAAAAAATGCTTTATGATATTAAAACTACCTGAATTGCAAAAATTGCATATACATTCACAGTACACTCAATGTTCTTGAACGGCTTAAACCAGCATCTCTCTCTCTCTCTCTCTCCTCTCTCTCTCTCTATTTATCTATTTATCTCTAATACATACAATATTGGGATTAGATGATGGCCAGCTACACTTACTTGTATTTCTGACGTGATTGAAAATTTGATCTAGTGTCATTTTCTTTCTCCTCCTCTTAGCAATGACAAATGTTTGGCACGTCTGTTAAAACACTCTGTTTCAGTTGTCTTGTCTTTAGAAGTTCTGACACTAATATTCTACTCTCTGCAGCTAACATTTAAGAGCTTTTACCTCAGCCTTCGTACCATTAGTAATTATGAAGAAGACAGCTTTATAGCTTGTAGTGGAGCATTATGTGCTGTATAAGTGCAAAGAGCTAAGGGGCACACTTGGCATCTGTCACTTGGTCTATGCTACATTACCAGCATGCTGGTATTGCATTTTTAGGTCAGGTCCAAAGCACTTTAGTGCACTGTTTGTAGTCTAAATAACTGTAAAAGTTGCTTGCTATAATATATATGTGGTTTGCTACATTTTAAAAAGAAACAAGACTTTTTTGGGGTCCTCAAGTACAAGCGGACCTTTTTTCCTTAAAAAATTGAGGGACACCAGATTGAGGAATGGCACAGGAAGCTAGAATTGCTATGTCTCTGTACCAGTGCTAAATGACTATCCACCTGATCTGATACAGCCTGTTACATCAGTATTTTCCTCACTGTCAGAGGTGTGCATTCAATATGTAGAAATTCCTACATTCCAGAAGATTTCTGAACACTTGGCACATAAATTATAGACCATTGTCTGACATCACCTCTTCCAGTATTCTGTATCTTGCAAATACTAACTTAAATACAGTAACCACTGTTTGGATGTTGTATCCCTAAAGTGATCAACTTCTGGTTATTTTGAACAAAAGTCAGCATGTAGTAAGAAGTTAAGATCATTGTGCTGCAATAACTATATCCCTGTTTTCATTATGGTAATGTTGGTATTTCAAGAGGTATCTTTGTCTCCTTTTGATTTTTTTTTCTGTGCATGTTACAAAGTATACAGTTCTGTACTATCTTACCTATTTGCACCAGCATGCAAGGCCAATACATGATACGTTGAGCTGCCTTTCTTTGCACTTTGACATTCCCAAAACTCATTTATGACTCTTTAGTAGCATCTGATTCTTTAGCTGAGATGGGATTTTGACATTATCCTCTTAAATAAGAGACCTTGGAAACATGGTACTTCCTTTCTGAAACTATAGTATGGATTAATTAGTGAGTGAAGTTGCTTAGCATTGTCTGGCCATCCTGGCATTGCAATGTCTCTCACCAACTGCATTTCTGTACCATTTTTTGTTGCCACGTTCAGTTCATTGGGATGATCAAGTATCATTGGAATTTGCATCACAAACCATGAAGCCTCAAGATCTTCTTCTATCAAGTCTTCTTTGCACCAACCCAGATAAGTTTAAATGGCCATGTGACCAACATACATTAGCTTTTCTGGTTTGCACTGAACTTCATCATCATATTTTTAAAGGTTTAACAGCATTTCTTTACAGTTTACCCAGTGCTTGGTGTGGTTACCTCTTGAAAATACTCTGTAACAGTTTGTAGTCTGTCACATCCTTGATATGCTTCTCATATTTTTGAACACCAAAAATTAGTCCCATTAGTAGCTGAAAGATTCTAATTTGATCCTCTGGCCAACTCTATACCATGTCTTACTTGAGTAGCTTTCTTAAAGGTACAGTTATAGTATATCTCACAAGGAGATGTAAACTTGGATAGCTATGGCATCATCCCCAACAATCAGATTAAAGTTGACACACCAGTCTGACACATTGCTTTATTCAGTTTTAAACATTGTGGCATCAGTCTAACAGTTTAATTACTCTGATATTATGCTCTTGTTTTGTAGCACCTCAAAGCAAAATATTGAAAATAAGATCAATAATACCACTAGGCCTTCAATCATAACAGCTACAACATGTTGAAAAACATCTGGAGCTGAAGAAATGCCAAATGATAATTTCAGAAATCTATAATTGCCTAAGGAGGTATTGAAGGTACACAGATTAGTTTGCCTTTTCCAGTTTAATTTGACAAAATTGCTGATTAATATCTAGCACTGAGCAAAGAGTAGTGTTCAATCAGAATACATTTGTTAAGGTATTGTGGGTATATGCAAATTGTAGCTCTACCTTACTTTACAAGAGCTGTCATGCTGCTGATCCACTCAGCAGGCTCTGACTTTTTAACTATCACACCAAGCAGCCCCATGCACTCAAGCTTGTGCTCATGTTTTTTTTCTATAAGATCTATACATGCTCTAATTGATGTGTGTCCTAATAGTACAACTTCTGCTGATAATTTAATATGATAATCTGTTTTCAAACCTCTCAGACCATCAAAGAGAGTGCAATAATTCCATACAACTTCTGCTTTTCCCAGTCAGCTCTGCATTCTATGCCCCTAGACATATTTTGTCTAGTCTCTCTTTTGTGGCGCCATTTCGTCTGACAATCTCTTAAAATTATGTCTTTATTCAATTCAGTCTCTTTACAGTCTGACTCAGACTATTTATGCATTTTTTTGACTTAACACAGCTCAGATCTGCAAATCTGCAGTCATCTTGAGTGTTCTGGTGTACATGTAGACCATTCTACATACGTATTGAATCATAACACAGAAGTATGCTTATCTATTCGCTTCAGATCATTTTGATTGTGAACTATTTTTGTTTCCATGTTCCAGTGGTATAGTTTGGTTTCTCTTATCAAGTCCCATGGGCACTCATGCATCTTTAGGGTTCCCTATTAGAACTGCGAAGGTCCACTTACGCGAATACGGAAACGTTGACACATATTCAGCGAACCACGAAAACGCCGATCGTCCTGAAGTGCGAAATTTGAAATGTCAGATGATATAGCTCCTTAAGGTAAATGTGCGATAGTTACGGACCTTAGTGTTAGGGTGCGGGTTAAGGTAAGTGCATAAATAGTAATGTATGCAAGGTTTAGTGTAGGGTTAGAAGTAGGGTTTTGTTTAGTGCATGTACGTGGTTTATTTATTTTGTTTGGGTAGATAGTATGTAGTGGGTCGTGGGGTTAGCCAACTATGACGATTCAAGATTTTGAATTTAGCAGTTTAGAGCATTCAGTGTTTTCGCGATTCGTGCAATATGTGTCGCTGTTTTCGTATTCGCTGAAAAGGTCTTTCGTGCTTATAATATAGACCCCATCTTTAATATGGTGGACTGCTTCTATTAAGATTATAAAGTTGCACCTTTAAAAACTGATAACATGCCTTATTTTTGTACAAACAACTCAATCAAATTTGACTTGTAGGCTTTAACCTTTGAAGAGAATTTGATACATGCACACAGATTCAGTTTAAAACCAACAATCTGAATATAGATTCAGGTATTTTATTTCTCTCTGCTCCATTATCAAGTTTAAATATAATACGTTCCTTAAACATGAGGTAGCCATCAAGGTGTTTAATACTTTTCTCTGAAAGAAGAGGAAATAATTTATTTGCCAGTGCTAGCAGGTTTACCATGTATTTGTATTTTCTAGTCTGAGCATGAAAAATCTTCTGGCATTCACTCTCAGTTTTATTGACAATCTTTTAAAGTTCATTCCTCTAGATTCAGTTCTTCCAGTTTCCTGACAGATTCCACTGCAGTTTCAAGGGCACTGGTGATTGGATCTAGTGGTGGATTATTACAGGGGTGAAAAAGGCAGTCATCCAGGGTCCACAGCTTTAGGGGGGCCATGTCCAGCCAACACAGCAAGTGCAATATTATAGAACACAATATTATTAAAACTCTTTCTCAGAATACAAATTCAATTCACTATGAGTAGCAGCAGCGAAGTATACATGTCCTCCCCGCGGTCAAATGGCGTTCGAAAGACATGCGTAGAATGGGTGTGCCTTTGTTGAAGGTTGGGCATCGAGCTGGCACCTCGGCACTGTAAAAATCTACTGCCAATCATTAGCAGACCGGAGTTCTGCTGTGGCGACCCCTAACCGGGAAAAGCCGAAAGAAGAACAACAGTAGCAGCGAAGTATACAGAGCTTGTTGGATTTCACACTACAGTTGAGGGCATCTGAAAGCACAAATTTCACAGTACAGGAAAGCACAAAGAAGTACGATCTGGAGGATCTAAACTT
This sequence comes from Protopterus annectens, assembly GCF_019279795.1. Lineage (NCBI taxonomy): Eukaryota > Metazoa > Chordata > Ceratodontiformes > Protopteridae > Protopterus > Protopterus annectens. The sequence goes on along the minus strand of NC_056745.1, from coordinate 776,509,135 downwards.
TTATGTATCCAATCTGCAGCTGGACTCGAGTGTGTGTGTGTGTGTGTGTGTGTGTGTGTGTGTGTGTGTGTGTGTGTGTGTGTGTGTGTGTGTGTGTGTGTGTGTCCAGTTAGGGGTCAGTATCTGGTCAAGTGACTAGCTCAGAGCAGTAGGCTTACAGAATCAATGCCTGTGCCTTAGCTACAGGAGGCAAGAGCCCTTAATCATCCACATCAACTGCCAGATCTCCTTTGGTAAATCATTGAGGATTACAGTCAGTCAGTGTCAGTCATTAGATTTTCATAGTTTTTGTGGTTCATAAAATGCATTTTGTTGCTAAATCTGTTAATTTTTCAAGTGAGTTAGAATGGCCTGTTCTAATCTGTTCTGTAGAACATCTCTGATTTTGCTTCATGTTTATGCCCCCTATCCTTAAGCAACTGTTTTGGGGTAGCTAGAAATATGGACTAGACTCCTCAGTGGTCCCCTGGACTGAAAACCTAGCATCTACCAATAAACCAGAGTAGTTATGGTGTTCTGTTGAATGTAAACAGTGTGCTTATTATTAGGTTCATAGGTTCATAGGTTTATACTAGGCTATCTGCCCTAAGGCATTTATAAGCCTAGCCCAAAGTTTTGTGGCTTACGCCACCCCTTATGTTAAAAAATACTGTGCCCATTAGTTTGTTGTGCCTCTGTCCAGCAGTGACACAGAGATGATTCCTGGGGTAAACCTACGATCTCCCATCCACCGGTCAAGATTTCTCTTGAACAGAGCCAGCGAGGTGCTCTGCCTCACATGGACTGGGATTTTATTCCACAGCATAGGGAGTCTCTGGGTGACAAATCTATCCCTCCAGCATGTCCTATTTATATCCGTGCTAAGGTTTAAGTCGCTTGCTCTAGTGGATCTGGTAGATTTGGATTTTTTGAGGTGGAGCATGTCCATTAATTTCAGGTTGGACATGGCCTTGTATGTCAGGCACAGGTCACCTCTGAGCAGGCGGTATGCGACTGAATAGAGCTGGAGTTTCTTCAGTCTGGCAGCATATGACAGATTTTGGAGTCCCTTTATCCTTTTGGCGAGGAACTTTTGGGATCTCTCCAATTTCTGCAGGTGTCGGGTGAGATACATCCCGAATGGGGCATTGTACTCGATCATTGGTCTGATAAGTGAAGAGTACAGGGGAACAATGACCTCACTTGATCTGGATGTGAATCCCTTCATGATCAGGTGGGAAATGTAGAAGGTCTTTCTAACCACTTTAGCAATGTGAGTGTCAAAAGAAAGGCCACTGTCAACCTGGGTCCCCAGGTCCCTGATAACCTCTTCTGTGCTTTTTTAAAAACAGTATGATGCAAATAAACTGGACATCATTAAGTCTGAGTTCATTGTTAATATTTTGACTATGAATATGTTTTTAATTTAGCTTGTTTTTTCAAGCATACAGGTGGGAAATGCACTGTGTTTGTTCTACAACTGTTTGTCTAGCACTTAGCTCGGATAAGTAAGGCTATGGCTGTTAAAGAACTGCTTCCTGTAGTACAGGAATTGATTCCCTCAGCCTACATTTGTCTTCTATGTGATGCTGAACATGTTACTTTGCCATACAGTACTCTTGCAAAGGAACACTTATATACTCCGGGCTGTCCCTGGTTATTAGCAAATCCATTACACATTTGTTTCTTGAATTCCTGCACCCTTCACATTACCACTAATTCATACTTTACTACATACTATATGGTTATAAATTCCAGCTTGTCTTTTGTAGTTTAATGGGTTGTCAGATGCCTTTCCACTAAATATGAGCTTAAAGGAAAAAGTTTACTGTTTTTAAATCCAACTCTGGTCTGTTTTCAAAGTAAGAGTGTTTTGTTATGTGTAGAAAATGTCTGTTTTTTTTTTTTGGTAAAATTTGAAAGAAAAGTTTTAAGTTAAATCCAAATATATGTGATAATTGCAAAAGTTAAGAAAAAAATAGTATGTACATGGACATGTTTGAACAGTCTTTATGTTTATGGTAATCGGAGAGAAACAAACAAGTACTAAAATACTGGTATCAGAGTTTACTGTGTATAGGGCACAATTTGTCCATGATCCAGCTTTGTAGACTCTGGAGGTATATATTGCAACAATATGGCATTATCAGCCATTCAAGTAGGTCAGATCTGAACTGAGTGATGTCAGAGGAGATAACTATTCTTGATGACAGAGAAGACATAGGGAGGTCAAAGGTGTCCTGCAAACATGTAAGCCCCCCCAAAAAAAAAACAGTATGTTGTATGCAGTAATATTTCTAATTTTTGTTTTGACCTGTGGCTTGCTGAACAAAAGCTGTTGCACCATTTATATTGCATTTAATTATTTTGCATTGTCCATTACACTAAATAATGAATTAATGCATTAATAGGCCTGGATTATGTAATACAGTCCAAACACGTTATATGTCAATAATACATTCTTACAGTACCTTCTTTACAGCCTCCAGCAACTGCAAAGGAGATATCATTTGTCAGGTCATATAGTCTGCATTATAAGTAATGATCAGAACTGCCTGAACTTCCGCATCCACTACATGATCATTGTAACATATTACTATGATACAGCCTTCTTTACAAGATTTGATTGTAAAGTTTTTCTGCATTTATTTAAAAACTGATACTCTGGTAGTTAAAACAGATAACTAAAGCACTGACTTAAAAATGAGCTGCTTCCTGTGGCAAGTGTACAGAGTTTGAATCTTCCAACCTTCATTTAACTATTATGTGGCATTGAGCAAATCACTTAACCAACCAGTGATTTGGAGCAACTGGGAATTTGAACTAGGCATCTCAATGGTCTCCTAGGCTATATGCCTAGTAACCATGAACCTGTGTTGTTTGCCAGCCATTTCCTATTGTATAGCTGATCTATTTCAGGAAAGGCTATGGCAATATCACCAGCACACCATTTTTAAGCAACATAGGCAATTTGTTCTTTAAGGGCATCAGGCATTGTATTTGCTGATCTAGTTCAGGAAATGCTATGGCAATATCACCAGTACACCATTTTTAAGCAACATAGGCAATTTGTTCTTTAAGGGCATCAGACATTGCATTTTCAGATGAAGCAGTGAAATGCATAGTTGTTTACCAACAGCAACCTCTATATTAATAATATTTCTCTTTAATGTGGAGTTATTTAGATGATGTTTACTTCTGAAAAGATAGTATATATTAACTTAGCATTTGTTATCAAGTGATTAATATTTATTATGCTCTCATAAATGCTCTTCTATTTAAGTTGTACTCTACATGCCTGAATCTTATGATGTTAGTGATCTTTATATGAATTCATGTAGTTCATCCAAAACTACCAGTGAAATACATGTAATTTATTTCTTCATAACAATAAGGAGTGTACACAGTCAACAAAGTGGCTATAACTGGTGGATGGGAGGAGGCTATCTCTGAATGAAAGTACCTTATGTTTCTATCATCTGGTCATTTTTAAACAGTCTTTAATCTGGCTTTACAGGACTAGTGTGCTTGTGAATTAAGTTGTAATACTTCAGTTACTGTGTGTTTGTGTGAGACACTTTTGAAATATGTGACTTTTGTCATTATTACTGTTACTATTTTTGTGACACAGACATTTGAGAAGGATGCCGTCGACAATATAGCTATAATGATGGATTTGATGGATGGTCTGTGGATAAAAATAACTGACTGCTGAACTGATAAAGTTAAATTGTCTTTGGTCTGTCTTTGCAGGACTGGGGTGTATTTGTGTAAAGCAAATTGGAATAGTTTACTGCGGCCAATTTTATCACAGTTAGATAGGTGATGTATACACAGTCTATAGAGTATTTGTAATTGTAGAGAATGGATATTGGTGAATTATAATGACAGCAATTTGAGTGGCCTTTTATGGTTGAAATGTACTGAAACAGGCACTTTTGTCATCATTGGTTCATACATTTTGTTTCACTGCTTACAGGAAAAATGTTCAAAACTACAAATTTACAATACACTCTGAAAAATGTTGCTCTATTAAACAGGAAATATAATTTAAAACAATCAGGAATGCATGGTCCTAAAAATGTGAACAGGGAGGCATGCTTTGAAAATGGCTCGGGGCCAAAGGTACACTTAATCCACCACTGATTGGATCAACACCATCTCAAACCAAGAACTGAAGATTATCTTCCCAAAAATGATGTTTGGGTTATATACATACAACTTAAGGAAATATATATGTTCTTTTTATTTGTGATCAAGGAGCTTCTCTTGAGATTTTTTTTCTGTAATTTAAAACCATTCTTTCACTGACTCTCTAGCTACCCTTCCCAGTTGTTCTACTGAACCATTCACTCCCATTTGGCAAAAGCCCTACAGCTCAATCATAAAGGCAAGGATCAACTGGATCAGGCATAGGGCCGGTATTAAATGGATTAGTGGAGTTTTACTTTAGGCCCTACTCTTACTGCATATGCCTGGCAACCTACTCAGGACTGGACGTGTAATGGATGTCAGCAAAGGTATGTCACTCACTGCCCTGACTCCCTTGAAGCCACTGCTCCTGTGTGTACTCTGACCTCCACAAAGAACTCTATCATGAGACCTTGTGCCCCAGGCACAAGTCCCATATCCTCTCTAAATAGACGTTAAAAAACTAAGCCATGTCAAAGGCCCATGCCACTAATCAAAATGGGTGTCTGATCATAAACAGAGTTTTATCCCACCATGCCTTTGGAGAGGGCTGTTAAAAAATAATTTACTTAGATAGACTTGTAATCATCATCACCATTATCAGCCCTCTTTTTTCTTTTTCCCCTTTTTTACATGTTTTGGGTTCATGTTTTCCTACCTTCAGCAGTTATGCTGATCTGTTTTACGTCTTCTGTTTTGCAGCCCATCCATCTCTTGGCAAGTCATCATCATCTCCTCTTGCCATCTTCCTGTTTTTCCTCTGCTTTCCTATACATGTGATGGAATCACTGCAAACTAGGGCTACATTTGCTTCTACACTGCTATCCTCATTTTTTCACCTGTCCCACAGTATGCATCCCATTACCCATCTCATGTACTTTATCTCCATCTCCTCAAACTACATCAGAAGCAATGGCTTCACTATCGTGGTTCCCATGCCATAAGAAGAATTGGCTGCACCACTGTTTTATACATTACATTTCAACTTCTTTGTCATTCTCCTGTCACACACTACCGCTGCCACTTTGTGCCAGATTGCTGCAGCACCTCTGCTTCTAGCTCTCACCTCATTCAGATTTCCCTGATCGATACCCATACCTCCTAGATACCTGAAGCCATTAACCTGTTCCACTATTTCCCTTCTATATCAATTTACAGCTTCTTCCAGCTTCCTCCATTTGCTTCCATGACCACTGTCTCATCTTTACTATATATATGTACTATATATCATCCTATGTGCCTTCATTCTGCTTTCAAGTCCCCTGTCATTTGCTAATTTTTTATTCTTAGTCTGTTTGCAGTGCCACATCACATGCATGCAACAGCTTTATTGATGTTGTAGTCCATCACCAATATGAAGAGCAGTGAGATGGACCTCAGTGCAAACCCACTCCTATTGGAAACTCCTCTTTGAGTCTGAACACTGTTCATACTTGTGCTATTGGGTCTTTGTACATAATCTGTAACAGTTCTACTATTGTTTCTGGGACTTCAGGCCATTACAACACTCCTCAAATCAGCCTTCTTGGGATGTTGCCATATTCTTTCTACAATAACAGAAATGTCCAGTTGGACTTTATTGTCGTCATCAGCTTCTTCACCATTTTCTGTCTCTGAGAAAGCATTGAGTCACTTGTACTCCATCCTGATCAAATCTGAACTGCTCATCCCCATCCTACTTTCTCCTGCTGTGCATGTTCATTTATCAGTCAGCCTGTTAAGCACTTTTATGCAGTTTGACTGGAATATGATACCTGTGTACTGCCTGCAGTTGTGAATATCCACTTTGTTCTTTTATATTGCTTATTCTCTAGTAATCTGGCATATACTTCTCTCTCCCCATACAGTACATCTCAAGAGTAATTCCTCCTCTATTGCCCACAACATCTTGATTACACCTGCTGTAACTTCATCTGAACCTGACACGTTACTTTATTTCCTTAGTGTACTTAATACTCTGTGGTGTATTTTCTTTCTTCTTTCATTGTAGGTTCCACATGTGGCAATACAGCTTCAGCTGGGTTTTCTTCATTCAGAAGCATCTTGGAACAGTCCTACCATCTGCCTCAATGTCCTCTGAACGGGTGAGCAGATTATTGCTGGTATCCATTATGAATGACATCTACTATTTTCTTTGAGTTTCTGTCATTGCCTTACAACATAATAGAGCTTATTTGTGCCATCTGCTGAGTCACTTTCCAGAAAATGATAGAGATTGTCTGACACATTGTTCTTTGCCATCACAACTGCTCTCAGCCTCTTTGCCAGCTAGTGTTCCTTCTTAACCTGGTCCATCTTTTCTACCTTCCACTTCAATGCACTCTTTCTTTCTTTTCATAACTTCCTTGACTTTTGCATTCCACAACCATTTTTTGTGTACTTTATTTCCACATCTGGCTCAACAGAAGATCTGTTTTACCATTTTCATGCATTCTGCTTTGAAACCCTGCCAGTCTTCCTCTTCTGCTGTAACTATTTCCTGAGGTTCTAAACAATGGTCATTTAACTGAGGTCCTGTGTTTTCATTACAATCAACTTCCATGTTTTCAGCCTAGTATGGGTTGATCGGGTCTATATCACTTCAGCGAATCATCACTTCAAAGAATGGCATTTCATCAGAAATGCCATTCATTGAATTCCCACAGCCCCCCACACCCCCACTAATTATATATATCAACTCCAAGATTGCAATACAATGGGGAAAGGGCAAATTTCCTGATCCTCACTGTACCACGATATCAGTATGAACAATTCGATGAATGGCATTTTTGATGCAATTGCACTGAAAATGCCATTCGATAAACTGATTTTTCACTAAGCTAATTGGAAGCCGGGTTGATCACAGATCCTTCTCTAACCACTGCTTGCATCTGATTGTGGCCACCAGTGGTTTATACTGGAGTAGGACCTTTTCATTAGGAATGACTTTGCAGTCTCCGATTTGACCCAAATGCCATTTCCTTACTAGGAGGAAGATTGAGTTGAATGCTGGCCACTGTCGTATGTTATTTTGTGACTCTCTGTTGGTGAACCATGTTTATTATGGTTATGCCATTTGCCAGGCAGAAGTCCAAAATGGCCTCTCCTTCATTATTCCTTTTTTTCTCAAACATATGGAGCCAGGCAATCCTCTTAACATATTCTGTCTTCCTGATGGGAATATTTAAATCACCCATTATAAAGACCAGCTCTTTTTGTCCTACATTATCAAGGAAGTCCTCTAACTGCTGCCTGTCTGCCCTCTTTTCCTTTCCATCACAGCCTTGCTTCTGCCTTCTTTTCTTTTCCACCACATTCTTGCTAAGATGCGTATGCTGATATCATGAAGCATGCTCCATTTTTACCTTGAAGTCTGACTGCCATATGTCTGTCATTGATTCTAAAGACATCCCTCACTGTCTTCAGAAGAATCTGTCACTACAATTCTCACACCATGTCTAGTCTTCCCTGAAAATAGTAGCCTTTGGCTCCCAATTCCTGCCCTTTTACCGTGTCTCCTGGACACACAATATATTAAGTCTTCTCTTCACTATTATATCATGCACTTCCATCCATTCAGTGAGCCTATATTCAGTTTAGCAATCCTTAGTTCATTTTTGGCAGGTTGATTGTTTTTACATCTGGCTTTCACTCCAGAAAGCTACGTCATAAAACCCAGTCTGGGCAACTGGACACTGGTCAGCCTGTAGCCTACTGATGCAGGATTACTCGGCTTTTTGTCAGACATGCACTAACCAGTACAGTCATGTATAACACCCACTATTAGCATAGGTCTATAGCACTGGTCAGAGTTTACTGAGTCCTCAACCTACATTGCAATGGCAAATACACACACAATCTTTTTGGTGACATTAGCCAATGAGATCCAAATGCGTACAGCCAATTTTATATACCACAAAGAAGCTATACATGATGTGACACACAGCCTCTAATCCATGTTCACTTATCTAGGAAATTATGTATACTATAGCTGATGCCTAAAGCAGTTGATCTAACCTAATCTTCCCCCCACCAAACACCATATAGAGTATGTGCTGCTACCCACAACTCTGTTCATATTTTGAGTATATTTTCTTGGAAGACCTCTTATGTTCAAATGGGAAAGCTGGGTTTGAACCCAGTATCTTCCATTATTGAGGGGGAAAGTTTTCAACATGTTTTGCAAGGTGGAAGGAATCCTATAAGGATACTGGGAGAACATACAAACTCTACACAGACAGTGGCCAGAGCACAATATCATACAGTGAGTCATGTGCCTGTGAGGTGAAGATCTTATCCGGCTCCCTATTGAACTGTCAGCACTTGTAACATTGAGTGCCGACACACTGAAATATAGACTTAAAATGCAGGAGAAGAACAAATACCAAACATTGTGCTTCCCATTTAAACTTGTTTTTGCAGGGGGGCAAGCCCTCTGCACCCCCCAATGTGGGGCTCAAGCCCTCATCCTAAAGTTATATATACCAACTCCAATATAACCATACCTATGAGAATAAGAAAAATTCTGAGAAATGGTCATCTTGGACATACTTTATGTGAGTCTGTTTTTTTCTGCCATTCAGTATCCATATTAAGGGACTCACTAAAGCAGGTTTTATACAGTTACCATTATTAACCATTACACCACTATGACGTAGACTGTAAATGAAACTGAAAATCCGAACTTACACTGTGAGATACCGTTTGCGTAAAGCTGAGCATGAGCAGAAGTTAAACAATTTAGAAGAGAATGAATTATGCAGCTTTCAGTGTCTCGGTATGTGAAAATTAAGTAAATGACTATTTCTGACTTCTTCAGTTACTTCTCTTGCCATATTCTGTCAACAGACTAATGCAGAACAGAATAATTTACTGTTAGCACATTAGGTTGAGGCTTAAGATCTGTAGATACGCAAGACACAGTGACAATGAGCTCAGCTGGTGCTCCCTTGAACATCTTGTCACATGATTCACATCCCATATTACTTCTAATTTCTTAAAGAGATACTACAATATCATTCCTGTAGCTCAGAGTAACCATATTAAATAAATACAAATCTACTGGATCCCCCTCCCCTTCATTCCTGTATGAACAAATGGAACAATGGTGTATCCAAATGATTATGCAAGGTTATTTAAAATTAAAACTAATAGAAAACATTCTTAAATTAGCACATCATCCATCATTACAGAAGCCCATACCTACTACAGAACATTAAGACTACCAAACTTATCTACTACAATTACAAATGATAACCACAAAAACCGACCACAAACTATGAACAAGAAATCAGCAGCACAATAACAAGCGTCGGACTACCAACGAATAATATCCAAAGTTTTATTAAATAAGATGGTAAGCGCTTTCGGCTGTATAATACCAGCCTTCATCAGACAATTTAAAAACACATATTGCATTGCTTTTAAACCTTGTGGGTAATGAGCAATTTATCAATTAACCAATGATAATGAATTTCAGTAACATTCACTATTAGTATGAACTTTTTCACCATTCTCCATGAGATGTCCCTCTGTCTATTTACATTTCAAGTATTACGAAATTTATTTATGAACAAATATTTAAAACCAACGTATATACTAAATATGTAATACATTATATATTAAAACATTCATAAAATATAACGTCTAAAATCTAAAATGTGATACGTAGCCTAAAATTATATCACTACTGACCATATTTATTTATTTATTTATTTTATTTTATTTTATTTTACCTCTTTTTTCAGGCATATTTTCATGTGGAATGACTTATGAATTTTGATTAACTTATAAATTGTAATTATTTTTGATTAAGCCTGTATATACATAAATACTGGGTAGGAAACCCATCACCTATTAAAAGCTCTAAGCTTTAATATGCTAGTAATCGAGATGGAATCATTTAGTCCTGGGAATTGTGTGGCATTCAAATAAACCTGCCACCAGTATTCTTTTGAGTCTAATATTAATTTCCACGGACCTCTTCTAGGTGATGGCCGTACTTGTTCCAATATTGTGAAACCAAATTTGTGCATATGATTATGCATTATATGCCTGAATAAAGCATTGTTAGTTGATTTTCTGCTGATGTCATAAACATGTTCATATATGCGTTGTTTTAATTTGTGCTCAGTCTTTCCTATATAATAGGCACGCTGTGTTCATATTGCAGCATATACTACTCCAGAGGTATTGCAATTGTATTTTCCTTTTACTTTTAACAACATTCCATTAATATAAATTTGTTCACTTTCTATAATATATGAACAATAATTGCATGTTACATTTCTTCATACCTCCATTATTAAGACTATATGACGTTGAGCAGGTATTACACCAATCCTTTAAATTTTTATCCCTTTTATATATAATTGAAGGCTGCATTCCCAATATATTTTCCAATTGGGTGTCGCCCCTAAATAATGCCCAATTCTTCATAACCAAGCCTTTAATAAACTCAGAATCTTGTGTATAAGTAGTTACGAATGCCAAGTTACCTTTTATGACATGTCTATCATTACTAGCACTATTGAACTTACTACAATTGTTATTTTGTGCTGTTAATGTACATTGATTGAAAACTGTAATTTCTTGCTGACTGACATTATCAATTGCTGTATTTTCTAATAATGCTTTATAATACCCATTGGTTCTTTTTATTATTACTTCATTAAGTATTCCATCAACAAACTGATGTGGATAATCTCTATTTAAAAACATATTTGCTATGAATTGACATTCATCCACAAATTCATCATATTTTGTAACCATGTGTGCGGCTTGAACCAATTGACCTTTTAAAACCGCTTTTTTTACATATCGAGGATGATTACTATCAAAATGCAAAAAATTTGTTAGAGTAAGTTTTTTTACGGTAAATATTAGCCTTTAGAGAATCATGAGTTATATCCTTCTGTAAGTGAATATCCAAATAAGTTATGCTATCATTTCCTACTTCATAAGTGAAAGACAAAAATTCAGTAGTGTCATTGATGTATTTTATAAATAGCTCAACCAATTCAGCTGGTCCCTTCCAAATAAAAAACAAATCATCCAAGAATCAACTATATAGCTCTACATGTTGCATAAATTCTGATGGAAATAAATATCTATTTTCCCAAACTGCCATGATAGTGTTTGCATACAATGTGCCCACAGGAGAGCCCATTGCTACCCCCTTAATTTGTTTAAAATATTGCCCATCATGAAAGATGTAATTATTGGTTAATACCAATTTTAATAAATCCGCCAGAGCATTGAGCTCAACTTGAGGCACTGGTATGATCGCAAAGAAAAAATCAGAAAACCAGGTAATGCCTAACTGGTGAGGTATACAAGTGAACAAATCTTTCACATCCACCGTGATAAACATGATATCATTGACATTTCTAATATTTAAGCTGTTTACTTTAGTGAGAAAATCCCAAGAATCTCTGCAAATATATTCTAAACTTTTTATTTTTTCTTTTAATATTGTATCAATATATTTAGCTATATAGTATGTTTTTGAACCACCTGCGTCTACTATAGGACACATTGGTGGACTTTGCAGGTCTTGATGTAATTTGGGAGCTCCAAACATTATTGGAATCTTGGGATATTTCACTTGCATATATAAAAATGCTTGATTAGTTATCTGTCCTTGCCACAGCATGTCTTCCAGAGTGTAATCAATTCTAGAATAAGAAATGTTAATTTCATTGATTGAAACTTCCATATATGCTGCATCATACAATATATTTGTAAGTTGTTGGTTATAATCAAACAAATTCATTATAACAAGTCCACCTCCTTTGTCCGGTTGCATAACCCGGATAGTACCATTAGTTTTTAATTCATTTAACTTGTCGCTTTGAATCTTCGTAAAATTGGTGGACATTGTTTTATCTTTTTTGTTGTTAAATTGAATGTGATGCCTGAAGTCAAGTTCACATATTTCCTCAAATAGTTTTATTTTAGGATGGATTGGTGGATTTATGATGCTAGGTATACGTAAAAAATTATTATGTTCCATACATGGAGCTTGCTGATGTAACACCGCTAAATTAATCTTTCTAGTAAAAATTTTTAGCTCTGTAATAATTTCAGTCATTTTTGCCCTTCTTTTTGGGACAAAAGTGAGGCCTTTACTGAGTATATTCGCTTGCTCAGTAGTAATAAGAGCCTCACTGTAATTATAAATGTGAAAATCACCCTTCGTATTGGAAATGAGCTGATATACATTGGAATTGTTTTGGTAATCGACCAAACTTACTGTATCTAATTGAAGTTGCTCCATGAGCCTGTCCTCTGCTTCCTCCATGCTCGTGAACTGTTGTTCCTCATCCTGTAATTGTCTTTGTTGCGAAGCCGCTCCAAATGGCGCAAACTGCCATTCTCTAAAGGGAGCTGTTGGTTGTTACTATTTTCTTTATCTTGCACTTGCCCGCCTTCGTCATCCTCAAATTGAGAGGTATTACCCTTAGATTCTTTATGCCATTGCCCTCGTGATGGTTTTGGATAAGCCAGCCCCTTGGAATAATCCACTCTGTCTCTTTCCAATTTTCAGGTTTTTCTCTCCACAACGATGTTACTGTGTTTATCTATTTGGGTAAAAACTTCCAAATATTGATTCTGGCATGCATTAAATGCCGACTGTTGTTTGATTTTAATATCCAACCCTTGAATTTGTGTGTTGAGCTCATCCATTTCTGTTGCATTATGTTTTATTAAGACTTGTAAGAACTCACACCCCTGCCGATCAAATAGTTGTAATAGCTCTTTGTGAAGTGCACTGTTTTCCTTTAAGCCTGTGGGATATTTCCAATATCTCAGGCCCTTAGGAATTTGTTGTCTTTTAATGCATTCTTTAAAATAAGAATTTTCATGCACTATTTACGATAACGCCATACAAGATCATGGAACTCATCTACCATTGATGAAAAAGTTGGAGTATTAGAGTTTCTATGACCATCGTTACATTTCACTTGGTTAAGCCATTGCTGCAATTCATTAGCATTAAAGACCATATCAGTATTTTGCAACTCATCCCTTTCCTGTAATGGCAATTATCCTGGTGGGATGCTATCAGTACTATCAACACTGTCCGTTCTATTATTATTGAAATTTGGTAACCTTGAACCTCCATTATTTCCAGACATTTGTTGTATTAATTGAGTTAAACTAACAATCGACTGTTGTAGTTTGTCAAACTCAGTTCTTGTGATCATTGTGTCCGCCTCTTGCGTGCTACCAGATGCCATAAAACTGATAGCCACAAAAACCGACCACAAACTATGAACAAGAAATCAGCAGCACAATAACAAACGTTGGACTACCAACGAATAATATCCAAAGTTTTATTAAATAAGTTGGTAAGCGCTTTCGGCTGTATAATACCAGCCTTCATCAGACAATTTAAAAACACATATTGCATTGCTTTTAAACCTTGTGGGTAATGAGCAATTTATCAATTAACCAATGATAATGAATTTCAGTAACATTCACCATTAGTATCAACTTTTTCACCATTCTCCATGAGATGTCCCTCTGTCTATTTACATTTCAAGTATTACGAAATTTATTTATGAACACATATTTAAAGCCAACATATATACTAAATATGTAATACATTATATATTAAAACATTCATAAAATATAACTTCTAAAATCTAAAATGTGATACGTACCCTAAAATTATATCACTACTGACCATATTTATTTATTTATTTTATTTTATTTTATTTTACCTCTTTTTTCAGGCATATTTTCATGTGGAATGACTTATGAATTTTGATTAACTTATAAATTGTAATTATTTTTGATTAAGCCTGTATATACATAAATACTGGGTAGGAAACCCATCACCTATTAAAAGCTCTAAGCTTTTAATGAAATGAAAATGAAATGAAAATTAATAGCATTCTTATAGGGGACTTTACTCACCGAAACACGTACTGAGAAAATTACCTTGGCAGAATCTAGATGCTGGACTGTATGTATACTACTCTGTCTGAATTAAAAAAAATGTTAACTTATTTCTCCCTCTGTAGTATTTCCATTTCTTGGGACTGACCAGAGACATTACAACTTGTCAAAGTGGAAACATTAAATCTTTTGTTGAATAATAATCAGAAATGCATAACTGGTACCTTTTTTAGCTTGCTTCCATACTTTTTGACATTGTATTATCATTCCAATTTCTAAGTGTTGCATGTAAGTATCTAAGTATATTGTGGAAGGCACTCAAGGGTATGTTTTCTTTTTGCATTGGCACTGACAATTTTTATTTATTTATTTTATTTTACATTTGTTGACCGGGCTAGTCTAGCTGGACATATATCTGTTTTCAGTAGAGGCCCGGGGAGAAAAGCTCCAATTACATGAAGTAAGAATACATTTCCGCAAAAAAAAACAAAGCAAACTACAAAAAATACAATGGTAGGCTATTCCAAACATGTATGCTGCAGTAAATAAAACTGCCATCAAAACTGAATGGGGACATAAGACATGTTAGAAAGCATGGTGCACACATTAAACTCAACTAGTGGTTAGAAGTTACACTTCCAAGACAACACAAAAACAATCAGCATTACCGTCACTGGATCTTCAAGCACCATTTCCATTTCACTGTGCTTCATGTACGCATTTCCTCTACAGGCTCGCCACAACAAACGCTCAAAAGCCAACAACCTTTCCCTTTTAATTACTCCAGCAATAAATCTAAGGGTAGAAAAAAATGCATAGCTAACATATATCAGGAACTGTTCTTCACACTGTTGGAAATTATCTCTGCATGAAAAATTGTTGTATTTAGCAAGGCATTATATCAATCCTCTCGGTTCATGACGTACATTTATCAACATATCACTCTGTTCTATAAATGGCAAAAGCATGCTTAATGTACTATGGTATCCTCTCTGATAAAGCAAAGTATATGTGTACTTGATAGATATCCAGTATTTCAGATCTTAGATATGAACTCATGTTCTGCCAAACTGGTGTAGGCTGTCAACATTCAGTATTAAAAGCAAACTGTAATATTGAATGCTGTCAAACTGGAAACATTAAAGTTTGTACTTCTGTCAAATAATAATAATCAGAAATGCATTACCACTGCCTTTTCTAGCTTGTTTCCTACTTTTGTGACATTGTATTATCGTACCCTGATAAACATAAGGCCATGCAGGGCTGTTAATGCCCTGTATACTGTTTCTATATGGTATGTGTAAATATTCAAGTATATTGTGCAAGGCATTCTGGCTTATGCTTTCTTTTTATATTGGCAGTGACAAAGCGATTCCATACACGTATACTGCAGACAGTGATATGACAGTCATAGCAAAATAATGGAAAATAATTTTGTCGAATCTTTACTTAGTTTTTGTTTGTTTAGAATAGGTTGGGTGGATTTAGTGACAGGAGAAATTATGAGTTTAGGTTGTGCTGAGGAATGTGTTAGGAATAATGGCTGTGTATTGTTACAGGGGTACTGGGTAGGTCTTTGAGGTGATTATTCGAAAAAAGCCATCATCATCATCATCAGACCTTGTAGAATATATTGAAGCCAGCTTCTGAATATTACAGAATTCCTTACCATCATGTTGTTAGTTTAGGCACCAAGAAAGCATCCTCTCGCAAAACAAGAGTCTTTATACAGAAATAAGGAAGCATTAAGAAGTGACAACACCACAAGGCATCCAAATTAGTCTGCATTTTGCAAGTATTAAGCCTGTATAGTTTGTAATTTTTTATTCAATTGTTAGTTAAGCAGAATGCTTTGGTGTTTAACCCCCACCCCCCCCCCAAGAAGGCTTCACTCCTTCCTCTTCCCTCACTGTTAGCCTCAACAACTTAGACAGTGGAAAATGGGATGTTAGTTTTCTTAACAGAATCCTGGCTAGCATACCGGATTAGTGCCATTTCTGTATATCAGAGCCTGCTAAAATGCTTTGACTTTCTGTCTTCTACTTGTTTAAACCCAAGCAGCAGCTTACTTATCTGGTGCTTCTGTTTTTTGATTCTCAGAAAACACTCACTGCTTGGAGAGTGCAGGCTCAAACTGATTACTTACTGCCTGGAAGGCCTGCTACCCACTCTATTCCCATGTCACCACCTGTATTCTTGCATCCTTAAACAAATACACACACTTCATCACACCATTCACTAAAACCCCCTATAGTTCCAACATAAGACCCCACCATATCAAACCAAAGTAAAGATATATAACCCTTCAACACAAATTCTTAAGCTTTACTCAACAATCATCTTATTCTTCTTCACGAAACCCATATAAACTAATCCCATATCATCCTCCTGCATATCCTACTACATACAGGTGACATTCAAACCCCTTAGCTTAGTACATCCCAACATACTCAGCCAACAATTCCTCCACCCCCTCTACATCAATCCCAGTTTATATAACCAGACCACACAATCTATCGTCAACTTAAAACAAACACCACTGCCTATGCTTGCACTCAAACAGCATTTGCCCTAGAGAAACTAATTTACAAAGCGCTGCGATTTACCATCAAAATATCTGCTCTTACTACACAGCTGTATTGAACCAAACCCAGGTGCTCTAACCTATCACGTTTAAATGCAGGAAGCATGCTAAATAAATAACAGCAACAACACACACTATTTTTTTTTCATACAATTACAGATTTACCTTCAGTTGGTCAACTTAAATGAATGTCAGCATCCTGAAGGTAAATCATTCTATGCTGAAAATGGAAAGGCCAACTTCCTTTTACCCATACACTGAGGTTGCTTCTCCATGCATGCAAATATTACTTTAAAAAAAAGCATAAACAACATACCCCCATGTTAATGATCTTTATACTAACTGTGAAATCACATAATCACAGGTGAAAGGGAGCATTCCCCTAAGTGGGGATTATTGATCTCACTCACCTGTCGACTATCTGTATAGTCGACCGAATGTGATTGATTAAACAGATGTTGACCAAACCAACTGAACCCACATACATACACCCACACACATTAAGAGTATTACACAATTATTACTAGCATTACTAGAGTATTTAAAACAAAAATTTATTTTAGCACTCTGTGTCTAGAACCATAACTTTTCTTCTTTGGTAAGGGACATTGAAATCATTTTTACTGTTTCTATGGGAAGCATGGAGTAACACATCTTTGAGTATATTTAAAGATGTCCTATGATTCAGAATGATTACTTAGCAAACATTTATTTAAATGCATTAAATATTAGCCCAGAAATACTGTCTGAAGGACTTTGGTTGATAGCCTGGTATTTGTCTTGCATGAGAATTGGTTTAATCTTCATACGTGAACTGTTGGATAAGGTGATTATTTCAATGATTAGTATTAATTAAAATAAAGGTTTAGCTTAGCAAATTTTGTTTGGAATTGAAAGTTTTCTGTTTGAGCAGGTCTATATATTCATAATTCTTATTACTTTAGTATGAAGCACAGACAGAGCTGTTGCCACGGTAATTTAGCCTTATTTTTTATTGTTGCTTTATTAGCCATTTATTTGGCATTTGCTATATAAACTTTCACTCAGACTCAGAGTTGTGGTCTGAACTATGTATGTCACAACTGCTGGCTGTTGTGCAGTGAAAAGCAGAAGCATTAGGTGCTACTGATGCTACAAACTACACTCAAGGGGTAGTAGGTATAGGCGATTCTAGGATGGCTGGAAGGGTACATAGTGAGGCAGTACTGCATGCCTGACATTAATACAGAAATAAGAAGGTGCTTTTGGAGGACAAACATCACAGCATTAGTGTGTACATCAGTGTAGTACTGTGCAGCCTACATAACACTAGTGCACTAGGCAATGCTCTAAGGGATATGGTAAGCATGCATAGTAGATGCATAGCATTGCACCACTGTTTGCCTTACATTAAAATATTGCACTGCATGCTTGGAGTGTAATTAGAGATTGTTTAGAGGACATTATTTTTTATCCATCAAATGCTTTCACGTTGCAACCAACACCTATAGCAAGCCCATGAACATCTGTAGCCATCCACAGAATTTACTCAGCAACTGGGGAATAGATGTATATTGCCAGAACTTTTTTCTGTATCACACACACACACACACACACACACACACACACACACACACACACACACACACACACACACACAACACACTATTCACATTCACCAATTCACCTATTGCATCTTTTGGCTGGGGAGAAAACTGAAGTATTTGGATAAAACCCACATGAACACAAAGAAGACATGCAGAGGCAGCACACAAGGTTTCCTAACCAGGACTCGCACCAGAGAGCCTATTGCTGTGAGGAAATCATGCTACTCTCCACAAAATTGTATCTCCACTATTTTATTGTGCTTACAAAAAAACAGAGAGTGTAACTTACATTTACATTTCTTGGCACTGCATATGTATTTTCCATTAATTCTACATGAAACAAGCAAGCCATTTGGATGCATGATTCTGCTTTATATTCTTTACAGAATAAAAGCATCTTTGTCTGAGATTGAACAGAGGTTCACAGTAGTAGTCTCCATTGATTAGGGAATCATTAACCCAGGTGGTACCCAAAATGGAAACTTCTACCTGCTTTAAATACATGGAGATTTAGTTAGTTCAGTCGCTCACATTGCCAACTGTATCTGAGAAACCATAACAAAACTAAACAAACTGCTATGTTAGTCATGTAGGTTTAATAGCTTACTCCCCCCCCCCCCCCCCCACACACACACGCACTCATGAGCATCACTGCTCAAACCATAAAAACAGACGTTTTTCTAGGAAACAGAGAGCAAGCTTTCTCCTTTTCCTCGTATTTGAAATTCTCAGTCTTGAATCCACCCCTTTTTAGGGAAATGAACTAAAAAACATTCACTTCAGTTTACATCCTAAGTTCCCAGTTTGACAATATAAGTTGGTTACTATTGCTACAGAGTTAAACAAAAACAGGTACTCTCCCTCTATTTTCAAATCAAAAACCTGGAACAGTCCACATCAGACTACAAAAATTTCTACACCACTTATGAGGGAGATCTGAATGTTCCTTCTTTGGAAGTGCAGAAATCATATAACTATTCAACCCTCCCATCCTTATTTCTTTTAATCTTTCCACTTCACAGTCATTCACTACCATCCATGTAGCCTTTTCATATGTTTAAAAGTTATCATATATCAGTAGTTTCCATATATATTAATAATCAAGTATAGTTTATACGAAGTGTAATATGACTGTGTGGGTCCCATTATGTTTCATTGAGACAAAAAGTCTGTGGTCAAAACCTCAACTGGACAAAACAAACCTGTTGAAGCTTTAACCTAATGAAAAGTCAAATATAAATATTTTCTTTGTTCAGTAGCAAGCCTCCTATGCCACCAGCAATGCTCTTACTTAAGTATTCCAGGTCCATAGTCACACAACCATGTAGAAAAACAAATAAAAGCAGTATGAATCACTGCCATTGTACATATAGAAGCCATTTGGCAGTGATGCCTTGTGGAAAACACAAACATGATACGATGCAGAACAGGGGAATATATATGCAATGAGTTGCAAACTCATCAAGTTAACTGTTGACCAGTGGGAAGAAAAGATGCTATGCGTTATGCTTTTAGTGTTGTATATATATATATATATATATATATATATATATATATATATATATATATATATATATTTGCCTTTTATCATATTTTTTTAAATGTGCTTTGCATCATCTGGGCAATGTCTAAAATATGTTCATAATGGATCAGTGTATCACCCTAATCCTTGTTAAAGAAAAGTTTGCCTGAAATGGGTGTTTCAGATGTTAAGGACCTTTGAATAGGGGCGGAGTTCAAAAAGAAGGAGTATACAAACTGGTAGCACTGCGTTCAAAATATACATAGAATATATTTATTTCTAGGTAAGCTGATATACAGATGAATAAACAAGTGGAGGGATTATTGAGCAAAAGTTGACAGATGGAGCCAAGACAGCCTGAAAAAGATAGATTGATTTGGGGATGAGGAATGTCTAGCTGCACAATGTTAACTGCAACAAATAAACATTGCAAACTTGCACTTATCTTTTGACATCTCAGTCATACATTCGTATGACAGAACAGCAAATTAATCAGGATGAGGAATGCATATTTAAGTTAGTATAACATGTAGTGTGAAGTAAATCATGATGACTGTCATAAGGGTTGGAATTCTGAGATGCTACACTTTAGGTTAAATGAAGAAGCAAGGGATCACTCTTGGATAGTTGGTCTAGTATAAAGACCACAAAATTCAAGAAAGAAAGATTAAAGTGGCTCAGAAACAGGAGTAATATGTGGACAAAGAAGCAATGAACTCTGTTTGTGATAGAGCATAGTCTTCCAGCAGTAACCTGGGAAGTGTCTACCACTGTGGCAAAGATGGTTAGGACCCAAAAATTATATTTTCCCACCTAATGCAAGTTATTCAAGATAAGGTGACAACCATGGAGAAAAGAATGTCACTGGCCTACAGTAATCATGTTATTGTGTGTTTACTACCTCTGGAATAATGGAGAGGTGTGCTGCAAGGGTAAATATCTGGAAATCAGGAAAGAATACGTCAGTGTTTTGGGAAACACCATGATAAATTATATGAAAGAGTAACAGGAAATGAAATAAGTGAAAGAAGTGTAGAATACATTAAGACACAAAGAAGAAGGGAATTCAACCATAGGACAGGACAAGGATGTGTGAGCAAAAGATACAAAATAGTCTGCCTAAAGAGATGGGTAAGAAGGGAGATCAGTTAAATGAGGAATGTATGGCAGTCATGTTTGCTAAATCACTGGTGGAACTTTGCAGCCTCGCTTCCTAAAACTTTAGTAGAACTTAAGTAGTGCCACATCTTTTTACATGACTTTTTCAGAGCTGCAGTATATACAAGTAGACACTAAGGGAATAAATGCCATAAGTACAAGATAAAGGCAGTAAACAGCTCATATCCTTAACTTTCTGTGCTATACTGACACTGAAAAATTTATGGAAAAGATTAATCCATGACCAGTTAAGGAAATTAGCCCCTGCTGGCTTCACTGCTCATTGCTTTCATACCTTCCCACCAGATGAAGTTGGCAGGTAATGTGGAAATAAGGGTTGGAAATAGTAACACAATGGATTAGTGGTTACATTTCTGTCTCAGCGCTTCATGATCTGGTTTTCAGTCCTAGCCAAAAGTACACCAATCACAAAAAGAAAACAGTGTTTGCCTGCATAGTAGTACTCTTAAGGAAAGGGTCTTAAATAATGTGTAGAGCTGGGGGTTAGAGAGAACAGATTAGGTTTAGGGTTGGTTAGTACGCATGAATAATGGTGGTCACCTCCCCTCCTGCTTGTGTGATGAAGAAATGCATAATAAATAGCAAGTTCTTTCTAGGCTTGCTATAATAACTGATTTTTATTCTGGAAACACTGCTATTTTACCTTTTGACTCATCAACAAAAGTAAAAGAATGAACATTTTTACGGTTTCTTTTCTAGTAATATGTGAGAATGCAGCACACTGGACTTCTTTAGACTTTTCAACTACTCCACTTGCATTGAAGAGTAAATTACATTTCTGGAGCTAAAGTTTGCAGTTTTCTGACAAATGTCTTTCTAGCACAACACCAGGAAGGTGCACATAAACTATTTTTCTGAAAAAAAAAAAAAAAAAGAGAGAGCAACTCCTGCTCCTGTAAGGAAATGTGTTCCTTCAGTTCTGACAGGCACGTCACCGGTCTCTGACCCCATAGCATGTTCGGAACTCTTAGAAAATACCACATAGAGGCAAGACGTTGTCTAATCTGCATGAGGTTTATATTTCAAATTATTTCTCTACAACTTCTGTATATCACATGCCTTGCAAATCACTGTAGACAGCTCAATACATTAAAGCTGTATACCCATAAATAACAGGATATTCACGTTGTAAGTGATAAACAGACAATTTCTTTAAAATGTACTAACCTATCCCAATGTTTTATGACACCACAATACGTTATATTAAATAAGAGGTTACAGAAGGTAAAGCCCCCTGCATGAGGGAGTGGGGGCTTTCCCCTTCCACATCTCTCAGGGTTTTGTTTTTACATATTTTATTTTCCATTTTTTGAAGAAATTGTCTACTGCATCATCTCAGTTTATTTATGGTGACTATATCTGTCTTTAAAGGGTTTCAAGTAAACTGATGGTCATCTGGGCTTCAATGCTGAAGACTTTGTATTGCCGTAATGTGTGGGCAAAAGTTATTACTGCTTTTTAAAGCTACAACCTCCTGTTCTGATATAATTATGTAAAAAACTGGGGAAAAAAACATGACAGAAAATTAATCATGATAGAAATAATAAAAAAGTACCAACCCAAGTTTTCCAGCACTCTGGAGTTCTAGTAGGTTCGATGTATCTTCATTATATGATTCATCAGCCACTCGGGCTTCTTTCTGAAAAAAAAAAGCAAGAATAATCAACTTTCGTAAACCAAGGAATGCAGTACATGTATGAATTAAACATCAAATTTATATCATATAAAGGTCATACCACATGAAAAGGGATTCATAATACCATGATTCATTCTGTATGGATGCCATAAATACATCGAAAGCATAAATGCATCCTTATAACAATTGTAAAAGAGAATAAATGCAAGAGATGGCTCTGAGGACAAACACTTTATTGGATAACTTTTTTTATTGGATAACCAGATCGTTATCTAATAAAGTTTTTATTTATATATTTTATTTACACTTGTTTATCAGGAGAGTCAGACTGGACAAAATGTCCTTTTTCAGTGGAGCCCTGGGGAGAAAACCTCCACATTTATAAAAACTATAAGATATATATATATATATATATATATATATATATATATATATATATATATATATATAAAATGTACAGATACAAACACCCAGGACAGTACTCCAATCCTACCCCATCAGCTTCCAACCATAAATCCCCAGAGGATATTGCAAATACCTTCAATAGTGTCTTCACAGAGACTATCCAATCCCTAGCCAGCCAAATGGCACCCAGCTGCTCCAACCCAAATTCTGCCACAGCCAATACTCCACTCTCCTTTAGCTAATACCCCACTCTCCTTTAGCTAATACCCCACTCTCCTTTAGCCATTACCCCACTCTCCTTTAGCTTTCAGCCTGTTTCTACATCACTTATTAGATCTCTAATTAAGAAATTAAAACCAACTACTCTAGCAGCTGATCTCATCCCACCAGAGTAGCTGCAAAAAGCAGCAGATGCCATAGCATACCCTGTCTCTATCATAATCAACAGATCCTTACCTGGAGCCATCATTCCCTCCATTTGGAAAATATCTGATGTAATCTTCTTCTTCTTTCAGCTTTTCCCGGTTAGGGGTCACCACAGTGAATCATCTGTCTGCTCATGATTGGCAGTGGAGTTTTATGGTGTTGAGTTGCCAGCCCGGTGCCCAACCTTCCACAGAAGGCACACACACACACACACACACACACACACACACACACACACACACACACACTCACACCTAGGGCCAATTTAGAGTGTCCAATCCACCTACTGCATGTCTTTGGGATGTGGGAGGAAACCGGAGCACCCAGAGGAAACCTAAGCAACCACAGGGAGAACATGCAGACTCCACACAGAAGGCACCCCAGCCGAGAATCGAACTGGAGAATCTCTTGCTGTGAGGCAGCAATGCTAACCACTGCACCACTGTGGCCACCCAAAATATCTCATGTAATACCGCTCCATAAAGGAGGCAAGTCCTTCAAACTGTCAAACTTTAAACCCATAGCTATTCTGTCACCATTGGCTAAAATTATGGAGAAGTGTGTCCATAAACAACTTTTGCAGCTGTTGGCTAACTCTCAGCACAGTTTTAGGCCACACCACAGTACCACCTCAGCCCTCCTATCCTTCTCTAACACCATAAACCATAACCGAAATAATAGCAAGCTTTCCTCAGCCCTCTTTTTAGATCTCTCCAAGGCCTTTGAGGTGGTCAGTCACCAAATACTCATGCACACCCTTAAGGCATTCTCACTAAATAGCCATGCGCTTCAATGGTTCCAATCTTACCTGTGTGGTAGACAACAAGCCGTCCTATGGCAGGACAAACTATCAACCAGTTTACCCATCACCCTTGGTGTCCCCCAGGGCTCCATACTAGGACCCCTTCTTTTCTCTCTCTTTATTAATGACCTTCCCACTGTCATCCCAAATGCTACCTGTATCCAATATGCGTATGACTCCACCTTGATTTGTTCAGCCACCTCCCCGACAGATCTAATGACATTAACCCAGAATACTTTCAATATAGTTGAAAACTGGCTCTCTAACCATCAATGGATATTAAACCCTAGCAAAACAAAGTTGCTTCTTTTCTCCCCCACTTGTAAGTCTTCCTCACTACTCTTTACCATAAAACCTAATAATGGTACCATTATCTCCCCAGATGCACAAAACAAACTCTTAGGCATCACAATAGACAACACCCTCAAATTTGATATCCATGTCAATCAAACTGTCAAAACCATTAACAAAAAAACTTGGCTCCCTCTATAAGATCAAACCTTTCCTTACTCCATTTGCTAGGACTGCTATTGCTCATTCCCATCTGCTCTCTACTCTTCTCTATGCCTCCCCTCTACTCACTAATTTGAACAAATCCACTCGTAGCAACCTCTCCTGCTGTTATAACCATATTGCTAGATTTGCAACAGGCACGGCCTATAGGACCCACCACTGTCACAACCTAAATCTTCTGGGGTGGCTAGAATGGCCTAGCCTACTTCAGTACAACCAGGTTATAATTGCCCGTAAAGTTCTCAACCACCCTGATAATACGCCTGCACTTAAAAATATCATCGATCCTTATAGCAACCTGAGGTCACTTCGCTCTTCTAATAAACTACTGGTACAAACATCCAAAATCAACAACTCTGCTGGGGACTCTCTGTTTGCTTACTCTGTTGGCAAAACTCGGAACTCTCTTTCTGCTGATCTTACTCTTGAATCCTCTTTTACTCAGTTCATAAAAAGCCTCAAGCTATACTTTAAAACTCACTGGTTAGTTCCTTGTTCAAAACCCGACTAGATCCTCCTCTATAGTCTGTAATCATGTTACATTGCCTAGTCAATTTGTCAACACTGTTTTAAAAATGTATGATTATATTACCTGTTTGTTCAACTGGAGCCTGTAAACTGTGTGTAACTTGTGATCATTTTGTGATTTTTTTACTGTATGTTCTACCTTGGAGCTCTTCTTCCCATGCCTCCGCTGAAAATGGACATGTATCCATTTGGACTATCCCGGTCAACAAATGTAAAATAAAATAATAAATAAATATACGAGTACAAAATGAAAGTACATGTTATACATTTGTTCTCATAGTCCATGGTATGACAAGTTATATTTTTTATTATACAATGAAAAATCAGATGGAGATTCAGATGTTACTCCCAAGGAAGGTTTATTTTTAATGACACGGCAATCATTAATACCTTTCCATTATTTATGAAACTCTACAACTTCTGCATAAACTTCTTACTCATAAGCCAAATGAGTGACAAGATCACGTACAAGAGTTGGTATTGTTTGATATTTTGGTTCTACTGTTACAAAAATGACAATAGTAGAAATAGGGATAGTTTGCTCTGATTTTGTAGGCTAATTTGTCAACAGTACCTTCTACGAAGATGAGACATATAAAGGCACACATTTCTGTTGCTAGCCTGTTGCCAGCCTTTTGATGTGCATTTCAGTGAAGGGTGCAAATAATTCAGAATGGAGAGAAAACACTGCTGACCATACTTTCAGAGTGCTTATAGATCCAAACCTTTTCAGACTGCCTACAGATCCAAAGAATGTCAGGAATTAGGCACAGTGAATGGCAGACAAAGTGACTGTCTTGGAAATTCCTTCAACTAAATAATTACTGGCCTTTAATTTAAATACAGTTTTAACTGAAAAAAGTTTCATTGCAGTGTGCCTAAAATATGGCAGGAACTCAAACCAGACAGAGTCAAAGAAAACATTACTGGCACTCTCCCCTGATAATCTGAAAGCAATCTGCAATTATGAGTATTACTTTTTTTAAGTGAATGAACAAAACAGCCTAAAGAAAAAAGCTAAAACACAAATTTGCATCAATATTGTAAGCACTCAGTGAGACAAAATGCTAATAAGAATTCTATAAAATCAAATCCAAAATTTTGAATTCTCAACACAGTTGCATGTCAAGTAATGTAATATATTAGAATTTCAAAATAGTGTGAAAATGTGAAATGCAGGGGAGTTTTAACTCATGTCCTCCTAATGTGAAGACTACTCTGTCCACACCCTGACACTAAAGATATAATTCCATGACCACTGTATAATTGACAAAAGCTTATACTACTTTTGCAAATGTAGTGCAACCACAGAGTTATAATACAGAGAGTATGAGGTGTAAGGGCGAAGATTCCACATTTGAGATATTTTACATGTTTTATTAAAAATGTTTGATTTTTATTGCTTTTCATATTTTCATCTGCTTTCCTTTTATTCCACAATATTTTTACATTGCACTTGTTGTTGTTGTGTCTTTCGGCTTTTCCCGGTTAGGGGTCAACACAGGGGAACTCCGGACTGCTAATGATTGATAGTTGATTTTTACATGCCAAGTTATCAGCCCTGATGTACAACCTTCAACGAAGGTACGCCCATTCACGCATGTCTCCATGCAGAAGACGCTCTAGCTGAGAAGCAAACCGGACAGCGTCTTACTCTGAGGCGACAACACTAGTCTAGTAAATAAAATGTCGGTTTTGAAAATCTAACAGTACACATTTCATTTTGTGGTGCTCCTTTCACTTGTATTCTGTCTTATGTTTGGTACCATGGTATGTTTTCTTCATCAGGCCATTTTAGTATTTAGCAAATGGTAAAATAATAACACTTTTTAAACTACTACAAGGACATTACTGCTGCATAGAAGAACAGGATAAGGTAAAAATGTTATATTGGTCCTTTCAGAAAGAAATCGTCGAAGGAGGAAGGGGAAGGCCAAAAGACATATATCGATATGGATATTTTGGAAGGACTGAGTTATTAACTAAACATTCCTTCAATATTTTTTAATTTGTCTACTGTGAGTGCATCTGATGACATTTTAAATGATTTTAAAAGGGTTTTAATTTTGTTTTTACTTTTGAACTAGATATAATGGAAGCCTTGGTACAAAAAAGACTTTTTACCTGGAATTTAAACCTTAAGCTATTTTTTTCTGATAGATCCACAACTTCTTTTGAAACTTCCATATGTTTTACCAGAAAGAGTGTTTTTGTGCCACCAGTGAATTCCTGAGTTGCAGTGTTTGAAAAGATCAGTGAGAATCAATTTAGAGAACTATCTAAACAGAAAATTCAGATTACAAGAAACCTTACAGTAAGTGAGAGATGTTGTTTAACTGACCTGATAGGAAAAAGAAATATCTGGATTATGAAACTGGATTGGGGGGGGGGGGGGGTCATGATTATGGACAGCACTGACTATTCAAATAAAATGTTTTTGTTGTTGTCAGATGAATCAACCTACAAAAGTGTATCAAGGAATGAAATCAACATTGCTTACAAGTTGGACTTCATTCTTAATGATCTAGTACTATAAATTATAAAATGCTTCAATATTTTAAGATGTCCAAGCCCCTTATTCCTTCTGCATTTGGCATACCAAAATTTTACAGATGTCAAAGTGATCTTCCCATTAGACACACTGCGGCAGCAAGCAATTCAAAAACAGAGCCTTTAGCCAAATACATTGACAGGAAATGCAAAGAGTTGTTTATTACAAAAATGTACATCTTAAAAGACTTGTGGTGTTTATTGGCAAATATTAATTCTGTAGTTTTTCATGAAAATGTTGTATTTATTATGGTGGACATAATAAATATATTTACTTTTATACCTCACACCATAGGTATAAAATGGTTTATGTCTCTCCTTTGCCCCCTGACAAACAATTTTTCCACTAAAGAAATATAGTTTTTGTATTGTTACTTGACCTAGTGTTGACCAACAATTATGTTTTCTTCAAGGGTAAATATTTCCATCAAATTTCATGGGTAGCAATGGGTGCAGCATGTGCCCTATTGTATGTGAATGGTGCCCTTGCTAAATGGGAAGAGATATATGTAATCACTTCTGAATTTGCTCCCTTTACATGCCTACTATAGATTCCTGGATTAGGTATTGATCTTGTGGAAGGGGTCTGTAGAATAATGGGAGAACTTTTTTGAAGACTGAATGAATCAACTAGATTTTAAATATACAACACACGCAAGGATTCTATGCAATTGATAGAAGCCCCATGATAACTTCTGACAATCCTTCTATGGTAATCCCTTACAGTTTTGACATCCACATCAAGATAACATGGAACTTAGTGTTTAACACTGAAATTAAGAAATTATTGGTGACTACCCTAGAGTTGTTTTTAGCAAAGGCGAATCAATCAAAAAGTTATTGGAATCAAATATGTTCAACAACATTTCAAACTCATCAAATATTAAGAGCAACTGTGAACACTGTAGTTATGTTAGGTTTATACATGAAGGACACTACGTTGTGGTCGAAGGATTTGACAGGACACTTGTATGTCCAGGTAGATGCAATTGCAATAGTGTGAGGGTAGTTTACTTAGCTACCTGCATAGTACATAATGCATTTTATGCTGGTAAAACCAGCAGGAAATTAAAAGAAAGGATAAGAGATCATGTATATGACATTAAAAAGAACAAATCCACCAATGCCCTGAACAGACATTGAATGCAAATTTGTATTTTTTTATTATTGAAAAAGTGTTAATGTCTGATAGGGGTAGTGATGTTGAAAGTTTTTTATTAGACATCACAGAGTTAGTTTGGCAGCTGAGGCTTAATAGCTCAGTTGCTCTGGGTCTTAATGACATTTCCATAAGCAGTGTGCTCAGGTGGGTTCCCATTAGATGACCAAAGATGCATTCTATCGAATGCGCCTTAGTTGAACTTAAAACAACGAAAAGGCAAAATAGCGAAGCAGCTTTTAAGCAAATTCTTTTCCAGGGAAAGAATTTGCTTGGCCACTTCCATTACTTTTCCATTTTCGGCACTGTAGTGCGATCTCAGAGTTGGTATATTTAAGTAGGGGGGGGTGTGGGGGGTGGAGCTCCCCACTTTATGTATTATTTCAATTTTTTTTTTTTTTTTTTTGAACAGCAATTTCTTTTCCCTTGGAAAAAACAATTGCTGTTCTAAGCTTTCAAGATTGTAAGCTTATACTTACATGGGGTTGATTATTCATCATTTGCTTTTTTAAGCGTTTGATGATATAATATAGACCTGCTCAGGATGAGCGCTGACAAACTCTGATTATTTTAGATTATGCATTAATTATAAATTCATGGTTTATGTATTTATCTTTTGATTATATTTAACTTTCAATTACAAAAGTGGACTTATTTTAGTATTGTAACTTTTTATGCAATTATTTATATGTCGTAGCACAAATTTATCCAAGATATTTGTCAAGTAATGGGTTAATTTATTTGATGCTGTGATTGGTTGAGGGATATTATATATAATTGGAGATGTACTGTGTTTAACAACTCTGATGAAGTCTGTTGAATATGGACAAAATTGTTTAGTTGTTTGTTAGTATTAAATTTGCTGAAGTCTTTGCATCGAGTGTTCCATTTCATTTTCTACTTTTTTATTTCAAGTCTCCTTTCAGAAAGGTACTCCTGGAATAACATCTAGATTAACTTCAGATTTTGTTGAAGGTTTGAAAAGTTTGTAAGTGCATTGTTATGGCAGAACACCATTTTTCTCCAGTCAAGTGGTAGGGTGATGCAGAACATAAAGAAATGAAGACTACAAAGCTGAATTCATAAAATCAACATTGAATGCAATACAAAATAAGATAAGGCAAAACAAGAGAAGTGCACATGCAGGGATCCTGCAATGTACCACAACTAACCTATATGCCCCAAGTGGAAGATTCTACTGCCTTAAAAACACAAATTCAGAAATAATTAACAGATTTATAACAGGAAAAATCTGAACGCAAACATCCAAAACACAATACAATGAAAGGAGGAGGAAAATTAAAGGCTCACGAAGAACTTCTTGGACAAATATGATGTAACACTTGTACAAGCAAAGACACTAAAAAGGGGCCTATGCACTTTATTGTCAGACAAAAACACATACCAAAGCAGTTTGCTGTGTGCTGCCACCATATCATGCAATACAAATAAACATCAAAATAGCTGTCTGTACCATGTTAGAGCACTCTCCATTACATTTAGATAAAAGCACTACAATTCAGAGGAACATGAGCTAGGATTTGCTTTATAATGAAGAAAAGGGCAGTGCCTTGAACATTTCTACGGACCTTGCATCTCTTTATAAATGTGCAAAGTACTGTTAATCTTCTAGTCTGCTGGGTTCTCCACATTGGACAAGATACAGATAATGATTCTGTGGAGTCTTACAGAAATCCCTCGGTCTTAACTTTTGAAAATGTAAGATAGCACCCCATCTTGTCTTATAACTTTGCTGTTCTTATGTAGATTGATGTCACATATTACTTGACTGAAGGAAAGGGTGCAAGACAGAGAGAAAGAGAGAGAGAGAGAGAGAGACTGGAAGTAGGGAAAAATCTATTTCAGGCAGTTGACAGACTGCTTTACTAGAACCGTCTTTCCTAGGTTATTTGCATGTTATGATTGACTCACATTACACATTTCCTCTGGCATGAATTGATTTTGTTTCATTTATGATTGCCATGCCATCCTGAGTCTGGAGTGGGGTGGAACATAGTATTTTAGATCACAAATGATCAGTGTACCCTGAAAGAAGTAACAGATGAATCTTTCAGTAGTTGTTTCAGCAGCATTTGTTGTTTGATATTCCAGACATGGTAGTCACAGATGCATGAAGGATGGGTCTTTTTGCATGATATAACTGTTCTCCTGGGATGCCTTAAGCCCACATTGTGCAATCCATGTACTGCAAACCTTTGACCACACTATGCTCATATTCTGTATGCATCTGCCTTGTCAGTGGCATGCTGTTTACTGCAATGCTCACTTAATGATTTCCACCTATATGTGCTCCTCATGCTTCTCAACCAGTTACCTTAGTGCCTCCCCTCAGATGGGTGGACAGCCACAGGCCTCGCACTCCCTTCAG
Source organism: Protopterus annectens (assembly GCF_019279795.1). Classification (NCBI taxonomy): domain Eukaryota; kingdom Metazoa; phylum Chordata; order Ceratodontiformes; family Protopteridae; genus Protopterus; species Protopterus annectens. The sequence continues at coordinate 776,477,801 of NC_056745.1, read as the reverse complement.
AGGCAGGGGCTAAATTTCCTTCATATGGATTTTGGGGTTTCTACCTGTAAAACAAGTAAGACTGGTTTGCATAATGCTGAAAAGCAAATCCTAAATGCAGTCTTTATCAAAACCCCTACAGCCATTTGCTAATGTTCCAACTCTGAGGTCATACAACTACGGAGTAAAGCAAAATGCTTAGTCATATTGCATGACATAATTTCAAGTAAAGGCCCAAAGCCCTACGTAGGGGTTTCATTTCAGCTATATCTTCTTCACTTTGCAGAGCATCAAGAAACTGCTGCACAGTCAGAGGGTGGCTACATTTAATGTTTTTGAGTGATCTAGACAGTTGTGTCAGATTTGGCGAGGTGATCAGGGAAGATATTCTTCTGGAAATTTTTTATGAAGTGTCACAAAGAACAATAAGATATGAACACTAGTTTCATTAACTAAAGACTTGATCCCATCAGTCAACTTTTACATTATCTTTCATAAAGGTATAGAGATCTTTGGTGAAGAAAGAGAAGAAGGAACATGTTAATAGCACAATGATTTAAAAAAATGCCTACTGTCTTAGTGGTCAAACAGAAATCAATCATCTTTTTTTTTTTTTTTTTTTTCTAGTGGGAGAAGAAAAGAGACATCCAGGTTAGTACAAGAGTTTTAATTGCTTGGTTATTGAATGTTGAAAGCTTTTTTGAATTACTGGCATTTGTTTTAAGCCCACAAGCTGGTTTTCCAGTCCTTGCAAGAAGAACTGGATAAATGATTCTAGTGACTTTCTTTACATTTTATCAGCTTTTAAAGTTATTTTTAGAAATTCTTATCCGATTCAGATTATTTTTGCTAACACTTTACTTTATTTTCCTCATTTTAAGCTATTTATTTTTCTCAGTTTATTTATTTATCATTGTCAAGTCATGACTGAAAATGGTCACTTGATCAGTCCACTTAACCTGGTTATCAAATTTCAATAAAAATAAAATAAATTTCCCTCATTTAGCGCATATAGCAAATGGGTTAAGTGTTTTACTCTCTATTAAGCTCTTATTTTGACAAATAACAGTTAATAGCTGCACTGTATTTTGTAGTTTAAGTGGTCTAGCCATTAGAATTAAATCCCATGTTTTCTTCTTTCAGTGAGAGAAGAGAGAGCCAGCCTAGTTCAAGAGTTTTGATTGCTTGGCAGCAGTTTAAAAGTGTAATAGTTACTGGCTGCTGATTTCTGAGAGCTTGTTTGAATGCTTGGCATTTGTTTTAAATCCATTTGCTAATAATTTCAAGGCTACCAGACCATCTGCTAATAGTTTACATACCTTGCAACAGCTAGATTACTACTTCCAGCATTTTTTTCCAGAATAAGTTATTCTGAAAACTTTAGCTATTTGATTTAATCAGTTTACATTATTTTGTTTATTACTGTCCTCATTTGGGCCCTGTAACAACTGGGTGTTTTAAACTCTAATTTTCAGGTTTATGATTACCAGATAATAACTGCGCTACATTTGGCTGTTTAAGTGGTCCATCTGTTAAAACTAAATTATGTTTTTTTTCTGGTCAGTGAAGAGAGAGCTAGGCTATGTTCAAGAATGGAGCAGTGTTCCAGTGTACTTCCCCTGTAAAACTACCTAAACCATCTAGTCCTTCAAATAATTTAGTCTGTACAGTATTCCACAAACAAGAATTAACCTGATTATTCCCAACAAATAGTTTATTGTGTGCAGTTCTCCAGAACTGTAACTAATTTAAGGTACTTAATCACATTTACATTACCTTATCTGTGCAATTTTCTTCTTTAATCTAATACTTGAAGCACTGAAATTATGGAAAGTCAGACAACTTTTTTCTGTTTTGTTGCCATCTTCTTAGCACTTGGTGTCCTCAGACAGTGTAGGATCTGCCTTCATCTCATGGATAGCAAACTGTCCCTTAACACAAATAACTGCATCTATGGTAGGTGCAACACCCCTCTCTCCTAAAACCATGCATGGTAAACATCATGTGCTTACACCCTCACCCTCACCTCCATCATATTTTTAACAAAATCACATTAAAATGTCATAAGTTGAAGTCATTAAAATTTGCTGTTAAAGCCTACTAGAACTAGTAATAATAAGTCTCAGTGGAAATTCTCCAACCCATCTCTGCCATACACACCTATAGCATTAAGTCACTAAAGGTCAGTTTGCTCTCAGTCTTCTACTCCTAGACTTTACTAACAAAAGGTAATGGTGATTAGTGACCCAATTGTTTAGGCTTACAGAGTTCCCACTAATAAGGTGAGGCAATGATAGGGTTACAGTTAGTTGCCCCTCTCAGGTGTCAGAATCTCTGACGTTACAAGGATCCTAATGACCTTTTCTCAGGGCAGATATGCTTATGATAGGGTGGTGGTGCGTGTAGGAGTGAATGGCCTGGGACAAAAAGCCCAAGGGGCATGCAGAAAAACATGCAGAACTTTCGATTCATGTGACAAATGCAGACAAGACTCTGGTCCTAAGTGAAATCCTTCCTTCACCAATAATGATACCTAGGTGCAAAACAAAAATAAATTGTTTCAACAAAACAACTGGATGTACAGCTGGTGTCATTCCATGGGATCCACTATGTGTCAGCATTGGGATGAGATGATTTATAGCATGACTTGGGTTTTTTCCCCAAGGGATAGTCTGCACCTTTCATTCAAATGCTTCCCCATACTGGATAAAGCCTTTGCTGCCCCCATAGTACTATCATTAGGCAGAGTCCATTTAAAGGATAGTCCATTAGTAAATTCTCCATACTCCTGTCTGGGTCATTTTAAGGTGGCTCTTCTCGATGCTAGAAATCACAACTTCACATTGCCATTTCTTGAGGCTGTCCTGCATCTGGAATATATCCTCATTTGTATAATTACTGAGACTTGGCTTAAATGTAAAAAACACTCTCCCTACTCAGACCTGATGGTAACTAAGGCAGCTTCTCTGTATTTGTTATGGATCATGTCATCTATAAACAGATTCCCAGAGACCCACAAAAAGAACTTATAGACCTTCAGATCACCATAGATAAGTCCAACTATCAACTTACAGCCTGTTACTGGGCATCTTCATTTCCTCCAGATGATCATGCTAGATTTTTGAAAGTATTCATAGTAGTTCTTGTTAACAAGAACTCTATTACTTTCAAAGATTTTAACTACCCAGATTTAACTGGATCAGCTATATCTCCAAGGTAGGGTATGCCCAGATGATCTTGGGCTTAAATAACAAAAAAAAAATTTGTACATTGAAATAGACTTAAATTACATGCAAATAAAGGTCTAGTACCATTTCATTTGGCAGACAACCTCTATCCTTAACATATAGCACAGACAATGCTCCACTACTAAACAAAAATGTAGTTAGGGAGCTAGGAACCTGGGCTGATAGTTCCCCTCTTCTTCAATCGTCATTTGGGAACTTAGTCACAAAATCCTTGTACTTATCACAACTAATAGTCAAAGGGTATATCATCCTAATATAAACATGTCATCATTCCCTTATATTCAGCACCAATTAGACTAATTATATTTATTTGTTTATTTATTTACTTTAAATTTTTGACCGGGATAGTCCATTTTCAACTGAGGCCTGTGGAGAAAAGTTCTGTTACATACAAAGACATTACAGAAAGTAGGCATATATGGTACAAAGTTAAGTTCTAAAAAATCCTAATGACATCTCTAATACATATCAGTATTTAAAGATACATAGTTAATTAAGGAATTTATATGGAAAGTGTAGGAAGAATCTGTTTGAATGTTGAGAGTACAGAAGTATATGCAGTACCTGGAGAAGAGGAGGACAAGGTAGAAGGAGCAGAGAGAAGGTAGGTAGAAAGGGTTATAGAGTGAGATTAGAATAAGTTAGAGGTAATGGAGAGAGGGGATGAGAAGAAGTACCTGTAAAGTAAACTAATAATTTGTAGGACAGTAGAAAAAGTGGAGGACAGGTGTAGATTATAGGAGGAGGCAGGATCAGCCAGGAGATAGACAAGAGCAAAGCCAAAACTTGATTAGGTGATCCTTGAGAAGTATCTTGAATTGAGAGACATTGGGGTTAGTTAGGATATGCTAGGGGGCTGAATTCCAAAGTTTGGAAATCTGATTTGATATAGTACAATGTCTCTTTCACAATATATGTCACTCAACATATCAAACAACAACTAGAGAAACTCTAGATGTCCCCAGCAAAGACGATTTTAACACCTGAGCGACCACGACAGGCTAGAAGCTCTAACTCTTTATTCAGTATGTATAAACTCTTGAGGGGTGATCTATGCCTCACCTTCTGCATCATTGGACACCCTGCTGTGCTGAATCTTGAATATCTTCACAAGGCTAATGGCTTAGCAAACACCTGAATCAGGGACTTAAATCTTTACCAGCAGATAAACACAAAGTGATAGAGACAGACTCTTTACACAGTGCTTCCCCTTCACTGGAATAAGCTGCCTATGGAGGTTAAGCAGTATGATACTTTATCAACCCTCAAGCAGAACCTGGATGTCAGAATGGGTACCCTCAAATGAGCTGTCTGCCATTTAACATTTCACAAATGTTCAAACCGTGACTAAAGTCTTTGTCACTCTGTTATGGATCTTCTGCTCAGTAGTGGAAGTAAACTGATATCCCAGTGCATCTCATAAAACATTCTGCATTTTAGGTCACTATTAATAGTAACAGTAGTTGAGTTCAAGATATAAGTTCTACTTTCAGAAGTAACCTTAAAGACTGTAGACAAATCTGCTTAACATTTACACCACTTCAGTAACTTTATAAAGTGATTTATTCCAAAAAAAAAAAGAGCCCAGAAAAATGTTTTCTACGGAAAGTACATCTCTTGTTGCCTTATAATTTGTTTAACAAGTTTTTTGCTTGTCTCTGAAACATACAGTACCGATTTTCCACACGTTTAAGGTTTTGGATCTGAGATTCACATTTTTGGAAATTGTCATTCATAGCTATAATATGTACCCACTGCAGATAACCAAATACAATAGAAGAGCTACACAGATTTCACACATGACTAGCATGGGTTTATTAGACAGAGCATATATGAAAGCTGTACAATGTTGTACAGTGCCATAGAGTTTGCTCCCAAAATGAAGTCAAGACAGTAAATGCATGTCACATTGAATAAACCATACCCCGGTTATATATTATCCCCCCAAGGTATATGAATATTGAGCATGTGCAATGTCACACTTTTAGTACTCACATGACTGGGGAGGTATACCAGATAAAATATAGTACTATAAAGTGTGAATCATGGAATGTTATGGAAGCAAACTGCATTTGATCTTATAACACAGTAATGTTTATTCATTCATTCATTTTAACTGATACCCCTCATACCTCTCACCTGTCCAGATTTTTGCCTCAAAATTTTAATCTGTTCCTCATAAAATTTGTGGTTTTCTGGCAATTCACTGGGATGATAAGAGGAAATCACTAAATAATGACATACATTTGAGTTTCAGACTTTATATCCTTTATAAAATGCATTTTAACGCAAACCCTGTTATTCTAGCTACTTTCTAAGTTTATAAGGGCAATATTTAAAATCTGTCCCTATTTTTGGTCCTTTGTCCCCCCATTATATCGGGCTTTGTACAGTGTTCTTAGGCTAAGAGTTTGAGAGGTATGATACCCTTAATCCTATTCAGGGTCATGGGATAGTTGAGAACCAGTGTGTCTCATGATGCACACACACATCCACACACATACACACACACACACACACACACACACACACACACACACACACACACACACACACACACACACACACACACACACACACACACACACACACACACACACACACACACACACAGAGTCTATAAGCAATTTAGGAAGTTCACCTAATAGCATGACTCTGAGATGGGGAAGCAAAGCAGAATACCCAACAAATTCAACACAATCACAGAGGAAACATTCAGACCCTACACAGAAGACACCTCAACCAGGTGCTGATCCAGAAAACCAAGAGTTGTGAGGCAACACTGTTAATTAATACACAGCTGCCTTACCCCTGTCACTGCTAGCCACTGTACTATTGTGTTATTCCCCACAGGAGCAATTAACATTTAAAAACATTTGATATCCATGTGGGACTTCCATTCTTTTAGCACTACATTGGAAGAAAAAAGGAAGTTTAACTTGCTTCAGGCTTGCTTGATTTCAAAGAAGGGTTCAGAGTATCAGGAATGCGAAAAAGCAAAATATTGCTGACAATGAAAATTAGTCAGATATACTGAGATAAAAAATAGTGTTTTAAATTATTCTCTTTATCATTCACACTAAAATGTATAGCTAACCTACATTTAAAAAAATGTTAAGCTTAAAAAGTAGGGATTTGAGCTTTTGGAGTCATGTATTAAGAGACATTAAAGTGCTTAGCACAGACTAATTTATAAATATGATACGGATATGAGAAATTGGATTATAGTACAAGACAATAGATCATTTTTAATCTCTAATGTTTTTTATTGTCAGATGTAACTAGAAAAGAATATCCGGACAGTCCTGGTTTTCTAATCAATGTCAAAATAAAAGGTGAGTTCGGTAAATCATATTCATCCAAAATAAATAACATAATTAAGAAATGTAAATGTCAGTAAACCATAATAACAGCTATGGCATGCTTTGTGATGCACAGCATGGATTTTGCAGCACTTTCACTGCACTGTAAATGGCCATAGACACTATTTATTCCCATCTAATTGATGGCCATATCACTGCACATCTTTTTGTTAATATGATCAGGGCCTTTGGAATGATCAGACATAACATCCATCTCAATAAAGTAGCTAGACTAACCTTTGGGCAAAATACCATTAGCTGGTTCCTGAGTTATCTGCAAGATAGATCCTTCCAAGTTTAATGCAGCAACTCCATATTCTCCATGGAGGATCTTAACACAGGAATCTCACAAGGAGCTGCCCTAAGCCCTCTGCCTTTCTCACTCTTTGTCAATGACCTTATCCTTGAGATCCCAAATCTCAAGCTGGAAATATATGCAAATGATACACTGTTTTAACATTCCAGTACAAGTCATATTGATTTGCACAACAATCTGCAGTAAGACTTCACTCTATGCAACTGGTCCACCTACAACAAGCTTCTAATTAATCACAAGAAAGCTAACACCATGGTCTTCTCTTCTCCTAACAAATACTCTCTGTTATCCCCATACTCATAACAGACTTTGATTTGTAACACATTTCCCATTGTTACCAAACAGAGATGCCTAGGTCTCATTCTCAGCCAATCTCTTTCCTTTTCAATACACACAGATTTGAGTAAAGTTCTAGCTCAGCTTAAGCTATGTACAAAATCACACTCCTTATCTCATTAACTGCCTGTTTATTTATTGCCCAAAATGTATTAATACCTAAACTAGAATATGGTCTCCCTTTTCTCCTTATGCACTCTGCATGCAATACTCAAAGAATACAAATCACTGAAAACATAATCTGTAAATTTATCCTATTAGCCAACTCCGTCCTCCTTCACTGCAAACTGTTTGAAAACTAATTGACTTTCAGTGTGTGATAGAGCTACCTTTCTCCTAAGCATACTAATTTTCAAGATTTTAAAACAAAGATATTGCCACCACCCCTGAAATTTCCTATACAAAACAAACATATGAACTGAAAAGCACCGAGGATAACTACTTTTTCCTTGCTTATCCATGATTCAAAGCTGCCTTGAGATAAAGAGGTTTATCCACACTGAGACCAGCAATCTGGAATCACATGTCTACATAGATCAAAAATCAAGAAAACATTAAAAAGAAAGAAATAATAAAAAAAATAAGCTTTAAGTAAGCCCTCAAAGAACAACTATGTACAGAATCCTCTTGCAACTGCTATCAAGATAATGGTTAAGAACTATCCAGTCCTGGTTCAAAACCTCAAATTGAGACAGAACTATTACTATGTACTGAATTGTTACATGATTTCTTTATGGAACATATTGTACTTAATCTCCTGTATATTAACCTATGCTTTTGTAAATTGTTGCAACTACATTATTTTTTATTTATGTTTTCTTTACAATGAGTATTGTATTCTGCTGTAAACTAATTTTTACTGCTCTTTGAGCCTTGGTCATGGATGAAAAGGGTCAAATAACCAGCTCACGTACTCATCAACAAACAGCAATAAATACATAAAGTAAATAAATATAACTACTAGGATTATGCTCACCAAATGAGATGTTCAACTTTAACTACTATAAATAAAAAAATATTTTAGCATCTTCAAAAAAACTACATCATTTTTATTTTTCAGATTATTCTGTTGGAAATTTCTACACAGATCATTTATCTCTCAACATAGAATTGAAATTATATACAAAAAGGAATGTATTGGCTGTTAGAGGTGTAAAATTTTAATCAAGGCTGATTGGCAGCACAAACTCACTTGATCTTGATTTAAGTATGAATACAGACAGTGAAAGCGGGGGCTCAAGATCCTTCTAGCTTTTTGTGTTTTATAAAGGAGGTGTTATAAAAGTTACCACAGGGATAACTGGTTTGTGGTGGCCAAGCATTAATAGTAGCATCGCTTTTTGATCCTTCAATGTCAGCTCTTCCTGTCATTATGAAGAAGAATTCACCAAGTGTTGGATTGTTCAACCACTGATAGGGAACGTGAGCTGAGTTTAGACCATTGTGAGGCAGGTTAGTTTTACTCCACTGATCATGTGTTTTTATGATAGTAACCCTGCCCAATACAACAGGAACTGCAGGTTCAGACATTTAGTGTATGTGCTTGGCTGAAGAACCAATGGTGTGAAGCTACCATCTGTAGGATTACGACTGAACGCCTCTAAGTCAGAATCTTGCCTTAACATAAAACACCACAGCACCACAGGTCTCTCATTGGCCAGGGATAGCTGTCCACAAGGTCGGCAAAGAGTGCCACTCATCACTGGGTCAGAGCGTGGACAGAAGGGGCCTGCCTCTCTCAAACACTGCACTACACATTTGTGGAGATCCAGATGCTAAATCATTCAGACAACCTGATTCTAGGTCAGGATTTCATATGTAGCAGAGCAGCAAATAGCTGCACTCTATTGAAAGTCAGCCCTCAAGTCAAGCTTTTGTTGCAGGTGGAGGGATAGGCTCAAAGCCCTCACAGGGAGAGGGGGCACTCATCCTCAGTCAACTCACTCTACAACTCTTCTCACTCACACCAGTCCAGATAGATGGCAGCTGAAGAGTCCAGCTGAGGGGTGAAGCACAGCCCAGGCACTCCCCAACTGTGAGACCTCCTGCATGGGTGGAGGACCCCTCAGTCACCTCTTCATGTCTCATCTCCAGTACCTTGGTCCAGATAGCCAAAATGTGCACAGGCACACATGGGGTTAAGTATCATAGGTTCATAGGTGTTTACTATGCTAATGACCACAAGGGCCATTTTAAGCCTAACCATGCATCCCAAATCTCTGACAAGTTCTGATACCCTTGATAAGTGTAAACATGGGCCTGGCAGATGAACCATTTACAGGTTACCTGTTTGCATTAGAGACATATGTGCCAAACCATGGACGAATTTCAGTTTTCCCATCCACTTGTCCAAGTTGCACTTGAATTGGGTTAGGGAGGAACTCTTCTTCACATGGATGGAGAGCCTGTTCCATAGAAGGGATACATACCTATCTCTCCAGCAGGTCCTATTTATATCACAGGCAAGGTTTAAGTCTTTAGAATGGGTAATTCTGGTACTGTTTTTTTTGTGGATATGCAGGAGGTCCAGCAGAGTGGGGCCTGACAATGTCCTGTATGCCAGGCATACATCTCCCCTCAAAAGCCTGTAGGAGACAGAATTTCAGGCATAGGGCTTTGAGGCAGTCTGCATAGGGCATATTACTTACGCTCTGTATTCTTTTAGTGAGGAACATCTGTGGTGTTCCAGTTGTTGGATATGCCTGGTAAGGTACATACCAACGGGGGCATTGTACTTGATCTTAGGTCTGATGAATGCCAAATACAGTGGAACAATGACTTCCTTGGACTTAGATGCCATACCTTATCTCATTAACTGCCTGTTTATTTATTGCCCAAAATGTATTAATACATAAACTAGAATATGGTCTCCCTTTTCTCCTTATGCACTCTGCATGCAATACTCAAAGAATACAAATCACTGAAAACATAATCTGTAAATGTATCCTATTAGCCAACTCCGTCCTCCTTCACTGCAAACTGTTTGAAAACTAATTGACTTTCAGTGTGTGATAGAGCTACCTTTCTCCTAAGCATACTAATTTTCAATGTTTTAAAACAAAGATATTGCCACCACCCCTGAAATTTTCTATACAAAACAAACATATGAACTGAAAAGCACCCAGGATAACTACTTCTTCCTTGCTTATCCATGATTCAAAGCTGCCTTGAGATAAAGAGGTTTATCCACACTGAGACCAGCAATCTGGAATCACATGTCTACATAGATCAAAAATCAAGAAAACATTAAAAAGAAAGAAAGAATAAAAAAAATAAGCTTTAAGTAAGCCCTCAAAGAACAACTATGTACAGAATCCTCTTGCAACTGCCATCAAGATAATGGTTAAGAACTATTCATTCCTGGTTCAAAACCTCAAATTGAGACAGAACTATTACTATGCACTGAACTGTTACATGATTTCTTTATGGGACATATTGTACTTAATCTCCTGTATATTAACCTATGCTTTTGTAAATTGTTGCAACTACATTATTTTTTATTTATGTTTTCTTTAAAATGAGTATTGTATTCTGCTGTAAACTAATTTTTAGTGCTCTTTGAGCCTTGGTCATGGATGAAAAGGGTCAAATAACCAGCTCACGTACTTGTCAACAAACAGCAATAAATACATAAAGTAAATAAATATAACTACTAGGATTATGCTCACCAAATGAGATGTTCAACTTTAACTACTATAAATAAAAAAATATTTTAGCATCTTCAAAAAAACTACATCATTTTTATTTTTCAGATTATTCTGTTGGAAATTTCTACACAGATCATTTATCTCTCAACATAGAATTGAAATTATATACAAAAAGGAATGTATTGGCTGTTAGAGGTGTAAAATTTTAATCAAGGCTGATTGGCAGCACAAACTCACTTGATCTTGATTTAAGTATGAATACAGACAGTGAAAGCGGGGGCTCAAGATCCTTCTAGCTTTTTGTGTTTTAAAAAGGAGGTGTTATAAAAGTTACCACAGGGATAACTGGTTTGTGGTGGCCAAGCATTAATAGTAGCATCGCTTTTTGATCCTTCAATGTCAGCTCTTCCTGTCATTATGAAGAAGAATTCACCAAGTGTTGGATTGTTCAACCACTGATAGGGAACGTGAGCTGAGTTTAGACCATTGTGAGGCAGGTTAGTTTTACTCCACTGATCATGTGTTTTTGTGATAGTAACCCTGCTCAATACAACAGGAACTGCAGGTTCAGACATTTAGTGTATGTGCTTGGCTGAGGAACCAATGGTGTGAAGCTACCATCTGTAGGATTACGACTGAACGCCTCTAAGTCAGAATCTTGCCTTAACATAAAACACCACAGCACCACAGGTCTCTCATTGGCCAGGGATAGCTGTCCACAAGGTCGGCAAAGAGTGCCACTCATCACTGGGTCAGAGCGTGGACAGAAGGGGCCTGCCTCTCTCAAACACTGCACTGCACATTTGTGGAGATCCAGATGCTAAATCATTCAGACAACCTGATTCTGGGTCAGGATTTCATATGTAGCAGAGCAGCAAAAAGCTGCACTCTATTGAAAGTCAGCCCTCAAGTCAAGCTTTTGTTGCAGGTGGAGGGATAGGCTCAAAGCCCTCACAGGGAGAGGGGGCACTCATCCTCAGTCAACTCACTCCACAACTCCTCTCACTCACACCAGTCCAGATAGATGGCAGCTGAAGAGACCAGCTGAGGGGTGAAGCACAGTCCAGGCACTCTCCAACTGTGAGACCTCCTGCACGGGTGGAGGACCCCTCAATCACCTCTTCATGTCACATCTCCAGTACCTTGGTCCAGATAGCCAAAATGTGCGCAGGCACACATGGGGTTAAGTATCATAGGTTCATAGGTGTTTACTATGCTAATGACCACAAGGGCCATTTTAAGCCTAACCATGCATCCCAAATCTCTGACAAGTTCTGATACCCTTGATAAGTGTAAACATGGGCCTGGCAGATGAACCATTTACAGGTTACCTGTTTGCATTAGAGACATATGTGCCAAACCATGGACGAATTTCAGTTTTCCCATCCACTTGTCCAAGTTGCACTTGAATTGGGTTAGGGAGGAACTCTTCACATGGATGGAGAGCCTGTTCCATAGAAGGGATGCATACCTATCTCCAGCAGGTCCTATTTATATCACAGGCAAGGTTTAAGTCTTTAGAATGGGTAATTCTGGTACTGTTTGTTTTGTGGATATGCAGGAGGTCCAGCAGAGTGGGGCCTGACAATGTCCTGTATGCCAGGCATACATCTCCCCTCAAAAGCCTGTAGGAGACAGAATTTCAGGCATAGGGCTTTGAGGCAGTCTGCATAGGGCATATTACTTATGCTCTGTATTCTTTTAGTGAGGAACATCTGTGGTGTTCCAGTTGTTGGATATGCCTGGTAAGGTACATACCAACGGGGGCATTGTACTTGATCTTAGGTCTGATGAATGCCAAATACAGTGGAACAATGACTTCCTTGGACTTAGATGCCATACCTTTGTTTATAAGTTGTGCAACATAGAATGATTTCCTCACCACTGTAGACACATGATGATCAAAGGCTAGATTACTATCTATGTGCGTCCCTAAGTCCCTGACTACTGGGTCAACTCTGAGGGGTGTGTTGTTAATATAATAGCTACCAGGTATGGATAACTTCCCAAAGGATACTATTATGCATTTCTTGGCATTTAGTTTTAGCCCATGGCACTCACACGAGTTGTTTGCCTGTGTCAGCCACCTCCTGGGGAACATTTGTGTCAGTGTAAGATTCAATGACAGCTCCTAATTTGCAATCATCTGAAAATTTAGGGTCTATATTAGAACACCGAAGTTTCAAAACTTCGAATGTTCTGATATCGAACCCTATTCAACAAAAGTTGAAAACATCGAACATACAGAACAGCAAATTTTTTCCTAGGGAAAAAATTTGCTGCTCCAAAACACATACACGCAACACAAGCACACCAAACAAACAGCAATCCACACACATACAACTAAAATCTTACACCTAACCCTACACTAAATTATACATACACCGCTAACTATCCACCCAAACCCTAACCCTAAGGTCCATCATTATCGCACACTCACCTCACCCGTGCCCTAACCCTAACTCACCTACCCCACCCTAACCCTCAAGTCCACACAATTGCACACTTACCTGACCCACGCCCTAACCCTAACTCACCTAACCCACCCTAACCTTCACGTCCACACAATCACACACATACCTAACCCGCGCCCTAACCCTAACTCACCTAACCCACTCTAACCCTCACATCCACACAATCGCACACATACCTAACCTGCACTCAAACCCTAACTAACCTAACCCATGCTCCATCGCACACTTACCTGAACCCTACCCATAACTTTCCACCACAGCGCTGAAAATACCAAAGCAACAGAAACGGACAATTGAATTCTTTCCCTAGGAAACAATTTGGTTTTCTGTAGCTTCGATATTTTCAGCTTTCGAAGAATACGGGTCGATATTAGAACATTCGAAGTTCTGAAACTTTGGTGTTCTACTATAGACCTGAAAATTTAGTCAGCCAGAGACCACTGACATTGCCCTTGATGTCTGAGAAGTAAATGCCAAAAAGAAGTGGTTCAAGGACTGATCCCTCTTTGTAGAGGTGGACTCCCCAATTCTAACTTTCTGGGTCCTGTCAGTGAGCCATTTGGCTATCCACTGGGTGACATCCAGGTTTGTATTTAACCTCTTGAGTTTGTCAACAATGCCTGAGTGGGATATTGTATTAAATGCATTGTCCAGGTCAAGGTAGGCAGTGTGAACAATTTTGCCCTCATCCATTGCTTTGGTGACCTTCTCAAAGAAGTCCACCAGGCTCAGTAGGCATGATCTCCCTTGACAAAACCAAATTGGGTTGGGTCCAGTGTTTGGAGCTTTACTATATCTCTATTGATAATCTCCCTGATAATTCTTTCCATGGCTTTACATATAAGACTAGTGAAGCTTATGGGTCTGTAGATGACCCACCTTTGTGTAGAGGGATGACTGTTGCGTTTCTCCATTCATGAGGCATGAAGCCTGTTTGGAGGCTACAGTTAAATAGTAATTCCAGAGGCCCTGACAGGTCATGTTTCATGCTATTTAAAAGACATCTTGCGATATTGTCTGTGCCCATTGATGCAGTATTCTTGGTCTTAGAGAGAGCATTAAGGACCTGTTCTCTAGTGATAATAGGGGGAGTTATATTTGATGATATTTCCTAAGGGAAGGTTGAGGGGGAGAGAGGAGTAAAGTTGCAGCTGAATTTATCAGCCAGGAGGTTTCCTATATCTTCTGGCTCAGTATATGTGGCTCATTTACAATGAGCTCTGCACACAATTGTGTATTGCCTTTGAGGTTACGGACATAGCTAAAGAATGCTTTATGGCTGTCCTTGGCCTTGGAGGCCAAACTTGCCTCAAATTTAGTTTTGGTAGACTATGTGCCCTCTGAGTTGTTTGTTTAATTTGATGAGAGTGCTTTACCCTGCTGAGTGCTGCACCTCCTAATTTTTGCCATGATTTTCTTCCTCCTGTTATACATCCAATTAATTTTGTGATTCCACCAGGGTGGCTTGTTTTTTGAGTTAGTTCTGTACTTCTTCCTGGTGGGTGCAGTTGCCTCTATGCAGCTATTAACATGTTTGTACAGGGTTTCTGTGAACAGTCCTGCGTAGGCAGAAGTGTTCTTATGGTTTATGGGGGCTTGAAATTTTGCCAGGTTCTCATTTAATAGCAAGAAGTTAGCCTTAGAATAGTTCCTGAATATTCCAGGTTTAGCTGGTGGTCCAGGTTTTATTTTTACTTCAAAGGAGATCATTTTGTGGTCTGACCTTACTGGTGAAGGCATTACAGTAGGGGGTGTGCAGCAGTCTCCCATACTAGTGACCACCAGATCCAGTATGTTTGCACCCCTGGTTGGTGTATTGAGTATCTGGTGCAGGGAGTTTGTGTTTACAAAATCCAGGAATCTCTGTGCATGTACGTTTGATGTCGTATAGGATTCCCAGTTAATTGTGGGGTAATTAAAATCACCCATGAATATGGTATTGGATTGGATGGTTAGTATTTCTAATAAGTTTAAATACATGGCATGGGTTTCCTGGATCATAGAGGGGGACCTATAGCTTGCAAGGAAGTGGTATTGGATTTTACCTATGGTGATTTAAACATGGAGCAGTTCAAGTGCATTGCCCTGTTTGACCGGCCTTGAAGTATATTTATTTTTAATGTAAATAGAGACACCTCCACTTTTAGCCCCTGCCTGTGAAGTAGCTGGTCTAAATGTGTGGAAGGCATTATAACCTTGCACTGTTGGTGTGCTCTCAGTGGCTTTAAATAATGTCTCAGTGACCACACAGACATCAGCATTCGATAAGGTAAGGAGAGCTTCTAGGGAGTGGAGTTTTTTGTTTAGGCTCCTTGCATTGAGCAGTAACACCTTTAGATTTTCTTGGTTTTGATTTACTATGTCGGAAGTACTTTCAGTTTGGTATTGCCTAAAAAAGGCACTATGGGGGAAGACAATGTTTTAGCTAATATTCGAAAGCATAGAGGGAAGAGATGCAGGCCATCCCTGGCAAAGCAGCGTGGTCTGTTGACTATCTCCTTCCATGCTGACAAATACTGCTCCACCTTAGAATGACACCAGAAACTAAGCCAATTATTAAAGTCAATTATCTTTTCTTCATATTGTGGCATCATCCTTGGAGAAGGTAAAATGCTGCTCAATGCTAGGCTCATACCAGCCTGAGACACATATTCTGAGAGATTTATGATGTCTTCATATAGCCTAGTGAGGTACGTCTCAGGTCATTTACTCCCACATGGACTATGACTGAGTCATATTAGTAATTGTGATCCAATGACCTGAGTGCATAAGTAATGTGGCAGATCCTAGCCCCTGATACGCAACTGACTGCAACTTTCTCCTTACTCAGCCTGGTGAAAGGAACATCAGTGTGTCTTACGATGGAGTCTCCAATGACTAGAATGTTGGGTTGTGTGGTGACTTGTCTTATGGGCTTAGAGGTAGAGACTCCATGAGATGTAGCTCTATGTGCTGATGTGGGTGTTGTTTTGAAAGAGTGCGTTTGGGACTGCTGAGGGTATTTCTTACATGTAAATTTTCTAGGAGGTCTTTGTAGTTTAGGAAGGTTACATGTAAGTGCCTCAGTATATGTGGGTCTATACGTCTGCTTTGAGTTGTGCGTGATGGGCGCAGCATGCGTACTACTGACAACCTTACTTGACTACTAAGAGGCGATCTCTGCTTGACTTACAAAGCCATGTCTGACTTAGCTCTGTTAGAAATGCTACATCTAAAGAAATCCCAATCCCTCCACACCACACGGTCCAAAGACCTCAATCACATTACTAGAATCAACAGAACATGCTGGAGGGACTGGTTTATAACCCAGAGATTGCCCATGCTCTGGACTAGACTTCCCATACATGCAAGCAGATCACTGGCCCTCTTCAAGAGAAATCTTGATGTGTGGATGGGAAATAGAAAATTCATCAAGGAATTACTCCAGTGGCTCTACTTGATAGAGGCACTGGGAACTAGCATTGGGTGACATGATGCCAGGGCACTTCTATGGGCTAGGCTTGTAAGGGCTCCAGGGCCATTAGCCTAGTGCACACCTATGAACCTATTAGGAGTACTTTTATGTGAGAGCTTTGCCTCCAGTGACATTATGTAAATACATCTCTCACATACCATATCAGCCTGTTTGAGAATTAACTGGTTATCAGTAAATATAAAGCAATTTGTACATTGCCTCAGGAAGCCCATATCCACCAAGCCGGTAATGGAGACAGTAGGAAAGTTCATATCCATGGCAACAGACCATTTTTTATTTATTAGACTGTTGGAGTGAGAATATCAGTCACTGTCAGGAGTATCCAGTTTGCAACTATGTGGATAGTGTTTGTCACTGCAAACTAGTTGTTGTGTGGCAACTAGATATTGATGAAACTTCAACTGTGCTTTTACAGGAAAAATGTTACTCAAGGTGTCTGAGTCTGTACAGAGCACTGCCAAACACTGGAGGGGAAACAAATACTTAGATCCTGAAAATTTAAGGATGAAATATTTAGGCAGATATTCTGAAGTTAAAAACAAATCAAGCAGTACTTACTGAAAACAAAGAATTAGCTTGTCAAGAATGATGAAAAGAGGGGAGTTGCATGAATGGCTACTGCCTGGCTACTACTAATGCTGGTCTCACCAAGGCTTCACTATGTTGGGATACAATACTCCTTTGCTTCTTCTCTCAAGAGAAGCCAAATGCTAGCACCAATCCCAAGAAGAGAAGTAGGCCACAGCCTGTTTGGTGATCCACAGTCTTGTCCCAGATGATGCAAGGGTCTGTAGGCTTGTAGCCTTTTCCTGGTAGATGCCTCAAATAGCAACCAGACCAATCAGGTACGTTAAGCACAAACACTCTCTCTCCAACCAGAAACAGTCAGGAATCAATGCACTCTGCTCCTACTCTCACCAGGATAAGAATTATTAGGCTTTCTGGTGATCAGCAGTCTCCAGGAAATAATGTAACTGAACTCCTTCTCTCACCAGGAGAAAACAGTAGCACTAATCCCAAGATGACTACTGAGAGGCAGAACGCGGGCTCTTCAATAACTGGCAGTCTTGCAATAGATGCTTAAAGGTAAGAAAAAAATTGTATATCCTAAACATTACAGTGTGCACTAAACAGTTAAATATGAAAGTGGGACACTTAAGTTTTTGGCTCTCTAAAAAGTAAAATTTTAGTGGAGAGCCGCTACTTTTCAAAGAGCAAGATGGATTGAAAGGGGATGGGCACTTTTGTATTCTGGTACTATAGAATACAGTAGGATGGCCAATAAATTTAAATGGTTGAAGGGGAGTGATTTCACAAAAATGATAATTTTGTGCTTACTCACACCAGACAGTAAAAGGAGAGAGGAAATGAGATATATGGTCAAATTAACATAAGGGGCAGGCAACTAGAAAAATAGTGGTGTTTAAGAACACAACAGTAACAGGGTGAGAGGGTGGGAGGAAATTCTGACTCACAAGAGACAGCCCTGTGCTCTCTTTTTAAGTTTTAATATGCAGTTAAAAGCCGAATACAAGTAAAACACAGTGTAAAGAAAACAAATCACAGTATACAAAATAGAAAAAGGGAATACAGTAATACAAAAATACAAGAAATAAAAAAGCAACTATCCTTTTCCCACACAGCAAGCTGTGGCAGAGTCTGTCTGAGCCTTCCAGTAAAGGACCTGGGCTTACTGGCTGCCACAGTGTGGGAGGGGTGACCCCGCCATGACCACAGGGACATGGCCATGGCTCCTTGGATAGTGGGTCAATGGTCCGGGTGAAGGACCGGGCCCATGCCTCAAGGGAGAAAGGACCATTGCACTATCTCAAACCTGACGTAGGCTGGGGCACTTGGCAGTCTGTGCAGACAGACCAAGGTCCATCAGGGGAAGCCAGATCTGGGATCCCATCCTCCAGGCTCCCTGCAAAGGGGAGATAGGGCTGTCACAGCATTTCAGACCCAGGGCCAACTGGGGGACTCTGGTTGGCCTCCCATTCTTCACTCAGCACGGGGGGATGCCACTATGGCAACAGCACCACCATGGAGGCCATGACCCAGGAAGCCTGAAGCAATGTTTTTCTTCCATTTATCAGACCCTCACTCCACAGAGGAGAGAAACATAGGCACAGCACAAGAGTGTAGGAATGCAGGGACCCAGGACCATCTCCCCTGTGAGTTTGAAAGCTCTAGGTGCAGGGCGGAGGGGAGAAACAATGTGATGGAAGTCCCAGGATGAGAACCTGTTAGCAGGCCTTGTGGATGAGAGGAGTTCCACGAACTGGGCAGGATCAAAATGGAAGGTCCCCTGAAAGGAACCAGGCATGAATAATCTGGAACAATTAGGGTAGCCTGCAGGGGACATGGAAGTAGCTGAGGGACCCAGACAAGGGTTAACACTTGGGGAAGGAGTGTTCTCTCTCGGCTGGGTAGAAGTGGAGGCCCAGAGAGGGTCCATCCCATTGGAAGTCCAGAAGGAAAAGCAAGGCAGAAAACAGCCAGGCCAGGAGTGCTCCTGCCTGGGTGAAAGTGATCTGGCCCAGAACCCCCTCTAGAATGGAAGTCCAGAATGATCCACAATCAGAAAGTGGTGGGGCCAGGAGAGTGCCTGCTCTGATGAGGGAGGTCTGTATATGCCCCCCTCCCAGTCAGAAGTCTGGATGGGAGATCAAGGCAGGAAGCAGCAGGTTGGGAAAGCTTCTGTCTGGGTGGGGGGGGCAGCAGTGCTCCCCAGATAAAAGTCCGGAAAATAGTGCCAGGCAGATGGCATTAGTGCCTGGAGCGCTTCTATCCAGTTATGGAGCCTGCAGCCATGCCCAGATGGCATTAGGGGCCCTCCATAAGATCCTAAGGGAAGGTTGAGGGGGAGAGAGGAGTAAAGTTGCAGCTGAATTTATCAGCCAGGAGGTTTCCTATATCTTCTGGCTCAGTATAGGTGGCTCATTTACAATGAGCTCTGCACACAATTGTGTATTGCCTTTGAGGTTACGGACATAGCTAAAGAATGCTTTATGACTGTCCTTGGCCTTGGAGGCCAAACTTGCCTCAAATTTAGTTTTGGTAGACTATGTGCCCTCTGAGTTGTTTGTTTAATTTGATGAGAGCGCTTTACCCTGCTGAGTGCTGCACCTCCTAATTTTTGCCATGATTTTCTTCCTCCTGTTATACATCCAATTAATTTTGTGATTCCACCAGGGTGGCTTGTTTTTTGAGTTAGTTCTGTACTTCTTCCTGGTGGGTGCAGTTGCCTCTATGCAGCTATTAACATGTTCGTACAGGGTTTCTGTGAACAGTTCTGCGTAGGCAGAAGTGTTCTCATGGTTTATGGGGGCTTGAAATTTTGCCAGGTTCTCACTTAATAGCAAAAAGTTAGCCTTAGAATAGTTCCTGAATATTCCAGGTTTAGCTGGTGGTCCAGGTTTTATTTTTACTTCAAAGGAGATCATTTTGTGGTCTGACCTTACTGGTGAAGGCATTACAGTAGGGGGTGTACAGCAGTCTCCCATACTAGTGACCACCAGATCCAGTATGTTTGCACCCCTGGTTGGTGTATTGAGTATCTGGTGCAGGGAGTTTGGGTTTACAAAATCCAGGAATGTGCATGTACGTTTGATGTCGTATAGGATTCCCAGTTAATTGTGGGGTAATTAAAATCACCCATGAATATGGTATTGGATTGGATGGTTAGTGTTTCTAATAAGTTTAAATACATGGCATGGGTTTCCTGGATCATAGAGGGGGACCTATAGCTTGCAAGGAAGTGGTATTGGATTTTACCTATGGTGATTTAAACATGGAGCTGTTCAAGTGCATTGCCCTGTTTGACCGCCTTGAAGTATATTTATTTTTGATGTAAATAGAGACACCTCCACTTTTAGCCCCTGCCTGTGAAGTAGCTGGTCTAAATGTGTGGAAGGCATTATAACCTTGCACTGTTGGTGTGCTCTCAGTGGCTTTAAATAATGTCTCAGTGACCACACAGACATCAGCATTCAATAAGGTAAAGAGAGCTTCTAGGGAGTGGAGTTTTTTGTTTAGGCTCCTTGCATTGAGCAGTAATACCTTTAGATTTTCTTGGTTTTGATTTACTATGTCGGAAGTACTTTCAGTTTGGCATTGCCTAAAAAAGGCACTATGGGGGAAGACAATGGTTTAGCTAATATTTGAAAGCCTAGAGGGAAGAGATGCAGGCCATCCCTGGCAAAGCAGCGTGGTCTGTTGACTATCTCCTTCCATGCTGACAAATACTGCTCCACCTTAGAATGACATCAGAAACTAAGCCAATTATTAAAGTCAATTATCTTTTCTTCATATTGTGGCATCATCCATGGAGAAGGTAAAATGCTGCTCAATGCTAGGCTCATACCAGCCTGAGACACATATTCTGAGAGCTTTATGATGTCTTCATATAGCCTAGTGAGGTACGTCTCAGGTCATTTACTCCCACATGGACTATGACTGAGTCATATTAGTAATTGTGATCTAATGACATGAGTGCATAAGTAATGTGGCAGATCCTAGCCCCTGATAAGCAACTGACTGCAACTTTCTCCTTACTCAGCCTGGTGAAAGGAACATCAGTGTGTCTTACGATGGAGTCTCCAATGACTAGAATGTTGGGTTGTGTGGTGACTTGCCTTATGGGCTTAGAGGTAGAGACTCCATGAGATGTAGCTCTATGTGCTGATGTGAGTGTTGTTTTGAAAGAGTGTGTTTGGGACTGCTGAGGGTATTTCTTACATGTAAATTTTCTAGGAGGTCTTTGTAGTTTAGGAAGGTTACATGTAAGTGCCTCAGTATATGTGGGTCTATATGTCTGCTTTGAGTTGTGCGTGATGGGCGCAGCATGCGTACTACTGACAACCTTACTTGACTACTAAGAGGCGATCTCTGCTTGACTTACAAAGCCATGTCTGACTTAGCTCTGTTAGAAATGCTACATCTAAAGAAATCCCAATCCCTCCACACCACATGGTCCAAAGACCTCAATCTCATTACTAGAATCAACAGAACATGCTGGAGGGACTGGTATATAACCCAGAGATTGCCCATGCTCTGGAATAGACTTCCCATACATGCAAGCAGATCACTGGCCCTCTTCAAGAGAAATCTTGATGAGTGGATGGGAAATAGAAAATTCACCCTAGAAATTACTCCAGTGGCTCTGCTTGATAGAGGCACTGGGAACTAGCATTGGGTGACATGATGCCAGGGCACTTCTATGGGCTAGGCTTGTAAGGGCTCCAGGGCCATTAGCCTAGTGCACACCTATGAACCTATTAGGAGTACTTTTATGTGAGAGCTTTGCCTCCAGTGACATTATGTAAATACATCTCTCACATACCATATCAGCCTGTTTGAGAATTAACTGGTTGTCAGTAAATATAAAGCAATTTGTACATTGCCTCAGGAAGCCCATATCCACCAAGCCGGTAATGGAGACAGTAGGAAAGTTCATATCCATGGCAACAGACCGTTTTTTATTTATTAGACTGTTGGAGTGAGAATATCAGTCACTGTCAGGAGTATCCAGTTTGCAACTATGTGGATAGTGTTTGTCACTGCAAACTAGTTGTTGTGTGGCAACTAGATATTGATGAAATTTCAACTGTGCTTTTACGGGAAAAATGTTACTCAAGGTGTCTGAGTCTGTACAGAGCACTGCCAAACACTGGAGGGGAAACAAATACTTAGACCCTGAAAATTTAAGGATGAAATATTTAGGCAGATATTCTGAAGTTAAAAACAAATCAAGCAGTACTTACTGAAAACAAAGAATTAGCTTGTCAAGAATGATGAAAAGAGGGGAGTCGCATGAATGGCTACTGCCTGGCTACTACTAATGCTGGTCTCACCAAGGCTTCACTATGTTGGGATACAATACTCCTTTGCTTCTTCTCTCATGAGAAGCCAAATGCTAGCACCAATCCCAAGAAGAGAAGTAGGCCACAGCCTGTTTGGTGATCCACAGTCTTGTCCCAGATGATGCAAGGGTCTGTAGGCTTGTAGCCTTTTCCTGGTAGATGCCTTGAATAGCAACCAGACCAATCAGGTACGTTAAGCACAAACACTCTCTCTCCAACCAGAAACAGTCAGGAATCAATGCACTCTGCTCCTATTCTCACCAGGATAAGAATTATTAGGCTTTCTGATGATCAGCAGTCTCCAGGAAATAATGTCACTGTACCCCTTCTCTCACCAGGAGAAAACAGTAGCACTAATCCCAAGATGACTACTGAGAGGCAGAATGCGGGCTCTTCAATAACTGGTAGTCTTGCAATAGATGCTTAAAGGTAAGAAAAAATTGTATATCCTAAACATTACAGTGTGCACTAAACAGTTAAATATGAAAGTGGGACACTTAAGTTTTTGGCTCTCTAAAAAGTTAAATTTTAGTGGAGAGCCGCTACTTTTCAAAGAGCAAGATGGATTGAAAGGGGCTGGGCACTTTTGTATTCTGGTACTATGGAATACAGTAGGATGGCCAATAAATTTAAATGGTTGAAGGGGAGTGATTTCACAAAAATGATAATTTTGTGCTTACTCACACCAGACAGTAAAAGGAGAGAGGAAATGAGATATATGGTCAAATTAACATAAGGGGCAGGCAACTAGAAAAATAGTGGTGTTTAAGAACACAACAGTAACAGGGTGAGAGGGTGGGAAGAAATTCTGACTCACAAGAGACAGCCCTGTGCTCTCTTTTTAAGTTTTAATATGCAGTTAAAAGCAGAATACAAGTAAAACACAGTGTAAAGAAAACAAATCACAGTATACAAAATAGAAAAATGGAATACAGTAATACAAAATACAAGAAATAAAAAGCAAACTAACCTTTCCCACACAGCAAGCTGTGGCAGAGTCTGTCTGAGCCTTTCCAGTAAAGGACCTGGGCTTAATGGTTGCCACAGTGTGGGAGGGGTGACCCCATGACCAGGGACATGGCCATGGCTCCTTGGATAGTGGGTCAATGGTCCGGTGAAGGACCGGGCCCATGCCTCAAGGGAGAAAGGACCATTGCAGTATCTCAAACCTGAGGTAGGCTGGGGCACTTGGCAGTCTGTGCAGACAGACCAAGGGCCATCAGGGGAAGCCAGATCTGGGATCCCATCCTCCAGGCTCCCTGCAAAGGGGAGATAGGGCTGTCACAGCATTTCAGACCCAGGGCCAACTGGGAGACTCTGGTTGGCCTCCCATTCTTCACTCAGCACGGGGGGGTGCCACTATGGCAACAGCACCACCATGGAGGCCATGACCCAGGAAGCCTGAAGCAATGCCCATTTATCAGACCCTCACTCCACAGAGGAGAGAAACATAGGCCCAGCACAAGAGTGTGGGAATGCAGGGACCCAGGACCATCTCCCCTGTGAGTTTGAAAGCTCTAGGTGCAGGGCGGAGGGGAGAAACAATGTGATGGAAGTCCCAGATGAGAACCTGTTAAGGCCTTGTGGCTGAGAGGAGTTCCACGTAACTGGGCAGGATCAAATGGAAGGTCCCCTGAAAGGAACCAGGCATGAATAATCTGGAACAATTAGGTAGCCTGCAGGGGACATGGAAGCATGAGGGACCCAGACAAGGGTTAACACTTGGGGAAGGAGTGTTCTCTCTCGGCTGGGTAGAAGTGGAGGCCCAGAGGGGGTCCATCCCAGTGGAAGTCCAGAAGGAAAAGCAAGGCAGAAAACAGCCAGGCCAGGAGTGCTCCTGCCTGGGTGAAAGTGATCTGGCCCAGAACCCCCTCTAGAATGGAAGTCCAGAATGATCCACAAGGCAGAAAGTGGTGGGGCCAGGAGAGTGCCTGCTCTGGTGAGGGAGGTCTGTATATGCCCCCCTCCCAGTCAGAAGTCCGGATGGGAGATCGAGGCAGGAAGCAGCAGGTTGGAAAAGCTTCTGTCTGGGTGGGGGGGGGCAGCAGTGCCCCCCAGATAAAAGTCCGGAAAATAGTGCCAGGCAGATGGCATTAGTGCCTGGAGCGCTTCTATCCAGTTATGGAGCCTGCAGCCATGCCCATCTCTCTGATAGAAGTCCAGCTCAGGTGAAGGGTGTCAGATCGTACCCTCAGTCACAAGGGCAGAGGTGTCCAGATGCAGTAGGCAACTCATGGGAGAAAGAGAGAGAGAGAGAGCACCTGAGGGCCCCTTGCCTTGGGGTGCTGGTCCAGAAAAATTATAAAGTTCTCCATGAGGCTTTGGATCAGTAAGTTGGGGGGATTTGGAAGTCTGAATGAGGGTGAATCTGCCCCTCAACAGGCAAGGGAAGTTCCGCAAGGTCAGGTGGGATCACAGGAAAGGTCTCCTGAGAGGCAACAAGGCAGGAATGATACTGCACAATTAGGCAGCCTGCAGGAGATGTGGAAGTGGCAGGGCCCTGAGGGGAGGACCATAGCTGGGAACAGAGGTTTCAGCTGTGTTGAAGGGAATCTTGGAGGGGTCCACCCTGATGAAAATCTAGAAGATAGCATGAGGTAAATGGTGGTGGGGCCTGGAGAGCAGTGACCGGGTGAGGGATGCATGGTCATGCCTCCCTCCCTGACAAAGTCTGGAAGGGAGCACCAGGCAGACAGTGGTGGGGCCTAGAGATTTCCGGCCTTGGTATGGGGCATGTGGTCACGCCCTCCCATGAAAGAAGTCCAGAAGGGAAAGTGGGGTGGAAAGCAGCAGGGTTGGGAGAGTTCCTGCTAGGGCGAAGGGCATCCAGCCTCACACTGGACCTGAGGGTGGGGGTGCCCCAAAGCAGTAGGGCAGCCTGCAGTGGTGAGAGACAGTGCAAGGGCCCCCATCCTCATATCTCTGGCCCAGAAGAATTACAAAGACCCACATGAGGCTCTGGATTTGTAAGTCAGAATGATTAGGAAGTCAATACGAGGACAAACCTGCCTCTTGGCAGCCAAGGGGACTTCCTTGAGGCTGGGTGGGATCAGAGGGAATGTCCCCTGAGAGGCACGAAGGTGTGAATTATCTGTAACAATTAGGTAGCCAGAAGGAGACGTGGAAGCAGCGAGGCCCTGAGAGGGGACTGTGGCCAGGGAAGGAGGTCCATCCCAATGGAGATCCAGCAGAGACAGTGAGGCATAAAGCCACCAGACCTGGAAAGGTCTTGCCCAGATGAGAGGGGTCTGGCTCAGGCCCCCTCCAGAATGGAAGTTCAGCAGGGAGAGTGAAGCAGAAAATGACCAGACCAGGAGAGCTCCTGTCAGAATGAGGGGAGTCTGATGGTGGGTGCCTCCTGTAAAGTCCGTCATATGCACCGGAGGCAGTCCCCTCCACAGAAGTACTGATGAGGGTGGACCTGCCCTGTGGCAGCTGAGAGGAGTTCCACAAGGCCAGGCAGGATCGAGGGAAGGTCCCCTGAGTGGAACTAGGGAAAAAAAAGTCAATCCTTCTTGCAATGATTGTGGTCTGATAAATTTATGTCAGATAAACTTTTGATATAATTTAATTCTGCAGCTCCCACATGTGTACCCAGAGCTCAATTCTCACTTCTCTGAAGCATATCAACAATTCTCAAGAAACTGAATACGAAGAACTCGAAAAATTAAGTTATTCCTTCATTTACAGAAGTTATAAATATTCTGACTGTCGCATGTCAAAAAGAAATATTTACTATTAAGATGAAAATGAATAAAACCACAATCATTTAGGCAAGGCTCAAAAGTCAAACCCATCCCCAAAGACAGCACAAGGAACAAGAAACTAAGGGTAATGCTGCTAAATGCCAGAAGTCTTAACCTCAAGATGCACGCACTCAAAGCTCTCCTCAGTATGGAGAACATCGATATCTGTGCAGTGACAGAAACCTGGTTCAAGGCTCCAGAGAGCACCCCAGCACTACCAGGCTATACCTCATATCATGCTTTTCGGCCCCAAAACCCGGACCGAACCACAAAAGGAGGGGGAGTTTCTATATTTATCAAGGATATCCACACCTCCAGGTTAGTGGCATTGCACGAAGTATCAGAGACCATCCATGTGCAACTAACAGTGGGCAAGACTGCTTTTCAGTTTATAGCATCCTACAGACCACCCTCTCAAAGTCAGGAATCCCACTCGGCTTTCCTGAAAACATTGGAGAACATAAAGATCTCTCCGAACACCATTATATTGGATTACTTCAACTACCCAAACATTGACTGGGAGCACTACTCAAGCCCCAGCACCTTAGCCCAAAGGTTCCTGGAAATTATAAACTCAAATGCTATGGAACAACTAGTCACCACTCCCACAAGAGGGGACAACATACTAGACCTGATCATTACCAACATGGGGACTCTATGCTCCACACCAGAAGTATATCCCTCATTGGTAAGATCAGACCATAAACTAATTTCACTGGATGTCCACATCCCGACCCCACCCCCAGCCCAGAAAACCACAGTGAAAAACTTCTCAAAGCGAACTTCTCACTTCTCAAAACCAAAGTGGAATCCTTCAAGGCCCCAGGGCCAGTGGAAACTACGGCCCAAACTGTAGAATTCTATATAAACGCATTCTACGGACATCTCCAGGAATGCATGGATCATGCTATCCCAAACAAAACCAAGACCCAATCATCCAAAGGCAGGCGTCCAGTCTGGTGGACCCCTGCCATAAATAAACTGTACAACAGAAGGAGGAAGCTACTACATGATAGAGCAAAATCCCTAATAGGGAAGGCATCTCTGATCAGTACTAGCAAAAAATTACGATCCCTCATAAAATCCTCCAAGACTAGCTTCGAGAGAAAAATTGCACAGGACACCAAAGACAATCATAAGGCTTTTTTCAGTTATGTTAGAAACCTGGGATGCAACTCCCAGACGTGTTCTGAGTTGATTCTAAATGACAAAAAATACACTGAACCCACAGACATTGCCAATATCCTGGCAGACAGGTTCAGTGCAAACTTCTCCACCCCCTCCCCCCAAAAGAGCAAGTATCTATCCCGGCAGAGGGCTGCCTCCCAAACATCTCTGATGCTCAGGTGAAGGCTGCCCTCTCCAAAGCAAAAAACACTGCTTCCATGGGACCAGATGGCGTCCCAGGTTGCGTCCTACATGAACTCCAAGAGGAACTAATCCCTCAAATAAAACAGCTATACAATCTCAGCCTCACTACAGGATATGTGCCCACAAAATGGCGTACAGCAACAGTGGACCAACTCCACAAAGCTGGATCCTCTACGGACCCTGGAAACTATCGCCCCATAAGCCTGACTAGCTTAGTCTGCAAGGCTATGGAGAGGATCATCATGGAGCTCATAAACAAAGACATTGGGGACCTACAGACACTAGATCCTACCCAGTTCGGCTTTGTCAAGGGCAGATCCTGCCATTTGAACCTGGTTGACTTCTTCGAAACAGTCACCAAAGCCATAGATGAAGGGAAGGTGGTCCACACAGCCTATCTGGACCTTGCAAAGGCATTTGACGCAATACCCCACTCGGGCATCATAGATAAGCTATCCAGCTTAAATATAAACCCCTATGTCACAAGATGGGTCACAAACTTGCTCAAAGACATAACCCACAGAGTGAGAGTTGCTGGAGCCATGTCAGACTTGAAACCGGTCACAAGTGGCATCCCACAGGGTTCTGTCCTGGGACCACTCTTGTTCGGTATATACTTTTCCAAGGTACAGGCAAACGTGGGGGGACTATGGCTCACCAAGTTCGCAGACGACTGCAAACTGGGTGCCATAATCAACTCTCCAGCTGACACAAACATCCTTCAAAAAGGTCTCACAGAGACAGATAACTGGTGCCAGTGCCATGGTTTAAAGCTAAATGCCAAAAAATGTATAGTCATACCCTTTGACAAAAACAATGTGCCCACAAATTACCACATAGGCGGAAACCCATTAAGTACAGAGAAAGTTATTAGGGACCTGGGGACCCAAGTTGATAGCAATCTCTCCTTTGAAAACCACATTGCCAAAGTGATTAGAAAGACCTTCTACATAGCCCACCTCATCACAAAGGGTTTCACATCTAGATCAAGAGAGGTAATCGTGCCCCTTTATTCATCCCTCATCAGGCCCATCATAGAATACAATGCCCCTTTTGGGATGTACCTTACCCAACACCTGCAGCAAATTAGAAAGACCCCAAAACTATCTCACCAAGAGGATCAAGGGTCTCAAACAGATGCCATATGCTGCTCGGTTAAAAAAACTCCAGCTCTACTTAGTTGCATACCGCCTACTTCGAGGCGATCTATGCCTGACATACAAAGCTATGTCAAATCCAGAATTAATGGACATGCTCCACCTCAGTAAATCTAAATCCCTTAGAGCCACACGCTCGAGGGACTTGAACCTCAGCACAGAAATAAATAGAACTTGCTGGAGGGACAGGTTCATAACCCAGAGGCTCCCTTCGCTCTGGAATAGAATTCCAGTTCATGTGAGGCAGAGCACCTCACTGAATCTCTTCAAGAAGAATCTCGATAGGTGGATGGGGGATCGTAGGTTTGTCCCAGGGATTACTCTCGTGTCACTATTAGACAGAGGCACAGTAAACTAAACCTTAAAAAGGGCACAGTATACTCAAATCAAGGGGTGGCGTAAGGCATACAGAATCGGGCTAGGCTTATAACTGTAACCACAGAAGCACAAACCTCCTCCAAAAACACAAAGTTCACAAAAGAAATAGTCCGCTTTCCCGCACAATAAAGTTTCCAAAGCCAGAAAAATGTTCCTTCACCGATAGTTGCAAATAAATTTATTGAATAGCAAACAGTTAAAACAGAATCAGTCCATCATATACCATAAACCAACATCGGTATTCCGTTTCTTGGTTTGGCTTAAAGTTAGCAGCAAACAAACAACACCACCAGCTCTTCTTACATATAAACTGATTCTGTTTTAACTGTTTGCTATTCAATAAATTTATTTGCAACTATCGGTGAAGGAACATTTTTCTGGCTTTGGAGGAAATCCCTTTATTGTGCGGGAAAGCGGACTATTTCTTTTGTGAACTTAGGCTTATAACTGCCCCAGGGCAGATAGCCTAGTATGAACCTATGAACCTATAAAACAACAACAGAATATAAGTTCTGGATAAAACTGAACTTAAAGAGATATAGTCATATACATTCTATGATTACTTTATTATTTTTGGCTGTTTAATGAATCATAATGATGTATATATTAAGAAACAATAAAGACACTTGTGCAAGTAGTTGTTACTGTAAGTGTGTTTGTTCCTGTATACAAAATTTCAATAAAATATTGAAAAAACTATGTCAGGTTTGAGAGATAATACTGTAAATAAATGTTAAAAATTATTTAAGGAAAAATGATGGTTATGAGTTATGTTGCCTGTGCTTGTGTTATACAGTATTAGCCACCTGGCAAGGTAAGGTTCAGCATTCCAAGTGGCTGTTACTTTTTGCCCAACTCTCTGCATTATAGGAAACACCATAACACATATTTATACAATGATGCATTTGCATTACATTTACACAATGGTTAATTTCTAGTAATATTGCAAATTTTGTTCCTCTGGCCAATGCAAGTGTAGTAATGCTGTTTTACAATGTCATCACTGTTGTCTGAGAAGCAGCTTTCAGTTAAACTTCAGTCCATTAAAATTTGGCTTTGAAAGACTGAAATGTTAATGATATTCTTATCAGAACAGTAACAACAATAATTGTTTTTTTTTAGATACAAATCCATATATTACCATATATGTTGTATTGTCTCAAGTCCTTAACACTGGTGAACTTTAGACAGCTGTAACATATGTCTTCTCTTGTCCCTCTGAGGAAACTCCCTAGTGCTTGCCCATACAAAACTGATGGCCTCTGATGTTTTCTCATTCAGATATTTACCACTGTTTCTGTGCAATACTTATATCCATCTATAAATACCCACTGGCTTCATCACATGTCTGTGGGCTCTGTGATATTTTGTCTTTCTAACAGATTTATTTTGTAAAGTCTTAGGCATCCTTTAGTTTACAGCATTTTCTCATGAGCATCCTGTCTCTCCTTTGTCTCATCTTCTCCCCGTTGCACTATTTTCCAGGACACATATTGACATCTCAGCTGCCCAGCCCAAATTACGTTTATCACAGCCGTTGCACTGTTTACCTGTCCTTATCAATATCCATTTCAGCCTGCCATATTAATTTAAAGCACAGTGCTTCATGTGATCCCTTCAGTGAGGGGTAACATATAGCAAAAAGTACAAACTTAAAAAATCTATTACTAATTGGAAATATCTTTCTTAATGCAACCTGAGATCTAATTGTCCATATCCACTGCTTTGTCATATCTTTGTTAATTATACCCCAGCATACATCTGTTTTGTGCATACTAACTAGCAGCATCTCCTCTTTTGTGTTTTACTAACTGCACACTTCAGACACTGCACCTCACTTGTCAAGGTTCCAATTTGTCCTTAAGAGTTTCCATTGTCCCAACATATTGCAATGTTAAAGGTTATATTCATTAAATACTATTAAACTACCTGACAAAAATGTGCAACAGCCCTTTTTATAGACTTCAGTATATCTTAAAAACAGAACTAAAGAAACCACTTACATCCCGGCCAAAAATTCAATTGTAACCCCTCTCCCAATAACTCACCACTTGAAACTGCAATAGAATTCAATTCTTATTGCATACATAGTGTGGCATCTCTAACCAAGGATTCCCCATCAATTAGTCCCAACCCTGCCCTACAGCCACATATCACCACATCTACTTTCACCTTCAAACATATGCCCACATCCTACAGAAAACTACTCTTAAACTCAAACAATACTTCAAGTGAGTACTTTAAAATACAGCCAATGGCATTACCTATCCTGCCTCAGTCCTTATAAACAGGTCAAGCCAGGAATCCCACATTCTGTTTCTCTGTAAACAATTATACATTACCTCCTACACAAAGGAGGAAATTCAACAGACAACACTAACTTTCAACTTATAACAGTCTTATCCCCCTCTCCAAAATAGTTGAAAAATGCATTCAAAAACAATTGCTAAACTATCTCCCACAGAATAATTCCTATCCCACACACAGCACAGCTTCCATCCCTCCCATAGTACTAACACTGTACTTCTGGCTTTTATAGATACTGTTAATAAAGCCAGATAAACTGGCAAATTAGTCTCCAGCTTATTTCTAGACATGTCTAAAGCCTTCAACACAATTTGTCACAGCAAACATCTACTTCAAATGTTCTCACTAGGTCTATCGCAGCCCACCCTTCTATGGTTCAAAAGCTTCTTATCCAATACCTATCAGTCAGTAAAATAGCACCCTCCCTCTATCCATAACTCCCAGTCACCACCATTACACAATAAGGCTCTATCCTTGGTCCCCTCTCTTTAACAGTCTTACCAATACTCTCCACACATCCACACAACAGGCCTCCTTAATACAATACACAGATGACTCCGCACTCACATGTACATTAGGCAACCTGGCACATCTCCAAAAAATTACTCAAGAAGCTTTAACAGCTACTGAAACATGGCTTTGAAACTCACAACTCATGCTCAAACAAAAAATACTTCTTTTTTCCCAAAAAATCCCTCTCATGAAAAAAATAAAATTTAAAATCCCCTCTCTTAATAATACAAACACTGAAGTCAGTTTTCATAGCAAATTATTAGGGATGATAGTGGATGATAATTTTACATTTGACCTGCAAATACAAAATTTTACAAAAAAACTGACCCAAAACTAAGGATGCTTTGCAGAGGCAAACTTTCTCATCAATGCAACTATAACTACACTTGCCACTTCTTACCACCTTCCTTCACAACTTTATGGCATTCCCATCCTTACTAATATCCAGTTATCACAAAAAGCAAAACTTGAACAAAGCTATAATAAAGTGGTCAAATTTGCAGCAAATACCCCTTTCAGAACCCATCACTCTGTAGCATTAAAAAGCCTAAATTGATTAGAACTACTACATCAACTAACATATACACAGCTTCTTACCACCTGTAAAGTTAAACAGCATCCATCTTCTTGTCTGGCACTAAATGCCATTCTACACATCTATGTTCCCAATCGGTCATTATGATCCAATGACCAAGAACTCCTTACTGTCCATAAACCAATCAAATCTGCTGATCATGATCTGTTCTTATACCATGCTAAGGCCTGGAACTCCTTACCTGTATCCATCAGGTCAATACCCTGCCTCCAGTCCTTTAAAACCAGTCTGAAAGACTTCCTAGCCAAAATCTGGCTCTGGTCTTATTCAGCCTCCATATAAATGTTATATCCCTAAATTTGAACAAGTACCTATTCGAATATTAAACCTCCTTACTCTTCACTCACTTCTTTACTTCAATCAATTTCTTTCCACTGACTCTCTAAATATGCCATAAGCCTGTTTTTTTTCTCTCACTTCATATTGCAAATCCTGTTTCTATTATACTAACTTACCTTTAAGTTCTCCAAACTGCCTAAAATTTCTCTAAATATTAAATCATTGTCATGTACATTGTAGCTATTCTTAACCAATGCTTTCACATTATGTTTCATTTGGTATAATTAAACTAAATATATTTTTGTATTATTTTTGAAGATTATAAAATCATTGTTCTTAAAATGTTTTTGTAATATTTTTTTCCCTAAGCCTCCACTGAAAATGAGGATCTTCCCAGTCAGATTTTCCCAGTAATCAAATATCAATAAATAAATAATAAATGATATAGAAAAGTATCAGACAAGAATGAGTGTCACCTCAAAGAAGTCTGCCGTTTTCTTGAGAAGGTGTTTCAGTTCAGATAATTCCAGGAAGTTCTGTTTCATGGTCTGCTGGTTCTGATTAATTTCTTGCAGTTCACTCTCCAACTTCTCCAAAACAGCCTGCAAATTATTAATAAATATTGGTGAGACATGAAATGTAAGCAACTTCACCATAAAAAAGCTAAAATTTATAAATGAGGATTAATGAAATGTGAACATTATTACCGTAAGAAGTCATCTGTGATTTGATTTCTTGGGAACTCAAGAAAGAATAACAAAAGCTTAATCTTTAATCAATGCCACAAATACAAAAGAAGACATCTACTAGACATAGCTATCCTAAGCACCCTCAGTCTTCAGTCTAGACAGCTTCTATTTCAGTCAGTCATGGTGGTTTAGTTGTCAAAATTATGTGTACGTGTAAGCAAAAGGCATGTCTTACAGGTTTTATGATATTGATGAATGCCCCTTCAGTGAGCAAAATTCTCAAAATGGCATTCACTATGATCACACACTACAAAATGAACTGGTCCCCCCACCCCAATGCAGGGGAGATCCCCTGCTCCACCTTCTTAGTTACAATTAACACACATTCTGCAGCCTAATGTGAGAAAGGTGCAAGTCTCTCAGTACAAGTTTCTAAAATTCATCTGACAACATCATAACAAGCAACATTCAACAAAAGCCATCTCAGTTAAACATACTGCTACCTGTTTTATATGGACCTCTTCCCCTGAGTCTAATTCTGTGACTTGCTTCTGCTTGCTAATATCTGTAAAATACTCATGGTACAAATATGCATCTATATATAACATTTCCGATATGACATTCAGCAGGACCAATGGCAAAGGGGTTCAACAAAATTAATAAAAGTACTGTTCTAAAAAGTCTTTTGGGACACTTCCGTAAAAAAGTTTATGAAGTTATTTGAATAATGACAATAACAATAATATTTCAATATTTTTATTTTTTTATTTTTGTAGCAGCTCCATTAACAATAAATAGAAACACTCCTTCTTTCTGCACTTCTGCATTTTAAGTCACATAGCTACAAGATAGCTGTGACATCAGACAGACAAACATGCAGACAGAAATTTAGACAGGCAAACAGACAGATAAATGGAGACCAAACTTCCAAGGATCCACTCCCTGAATGAGAAGCTTCACAAATCAGATATATTTATTGTGAAAAGGAGGCAATTAGCCTCTCCCATCTGCCCTTCAAATGTATTCAATGTTTTAACCCACTTCATCCTTTTCTATTCCATCACCCTTTCTCTACTTGTCCTGTGACATCTTCAATACCTCCATGGCTTCACTCTCCAGTGCCTGTTTAGACAGTCTATTCCATGAGTATTCAGCCCTGACTATGAAGTACTTTTGCAGATTCGGTGAGTAATTATCTATACAATCTGATGTTTGTGACCATACATCTCCTACGATTTCCCTGCAGAATGACCCTCTTATACCTGCCTGATATGATCTTGTTTACCCATACCATGTCTCTTCTGTTTTGTCCACTCTCTAGTGAGAAGATCTCTGGCTTTTCTATTCATTGGTCATAACCTGTACCATCCCACACAACCATCTGGTGAGTCACCTGGATTCTTTCCAGCACCTTGATATCTATATTCTTGTATGGTTTCCAGAACTGCAAACAACACTCAAAGTTGTAACCTGTTCAGGACCAGGTAGAGCAGATGAATTACCTTCTGTAGTCTCTCCCCAGAGGTTAAATTTCTGCATATCACACTGCTCCTTGTGGTCCAGTCTACGTATGAAAGTCACCCACAGACCCTTTTCCTACTCTGTCATTATCAATTTCACTCCCCCAGCTGATGTTTTAGACAATGGTCACTGTGTACCAAGTTCAGTACTCTTCATTTCACCCCTCTTCAATCTCCATTACTGTACCTAACTTTGTGTTATCAATGAAGCGGTAGAGCTTGTCTGTATTCCCTCAGATGTGTGAAGCAAACACTATGAAGACCAGTAGACCAAAATTAATACCTTCCTGCACCACTGAAGTTTTGAAATAATTTAGTACATGAATAGCCAACCATTCTAATGGCATTTTCTTCCATTTAGTCATTGACATTTGGCCTTTGATGTGGTGTGTGCTACCTCTATGCATCATTGTGCAGATAGTGCCTTGTTAGTTTCATAGATGATTACTTGGCTAATGGCCCTATGAGCCTTTTTAATCCTAGCCATGATCTCCCAAATGTAGCTGACATGATTTGATACCCCAGAGTAATATTAAGGGTTAGCTATAAGCTTGGACAAAGGGTGGGCAAGCATTTACAGGCTGCTTTTGTCTGTAAGAGGCATAGGTGCCAGACCAGGGGTAAATTTCCAACTCCACATCCTTTGGTCCAAGTTACACTTGAATTTAGTTAGGGAATAACTATGCTTCACATGGAAGGGAAGCCTCTTCCAGAGCAGTGATAGTCATTGAGCAGTAACACCTTTAGATTTTCCTGGGTTGCACTAGCTATGATGGAAGGTTTATTAGTTTGGCAATGCTTAAAAAAGACAAAGTTGTTGTTGTCTTCCGGCTTTTCCCGGTTAGGGGTTGCCACAGCAGAACTCCGGTCCACTAATGATTGGCAGTAGATTTTCATAAATGCCGAGG
Source organism: Protopterus annectens (assembly GCF_019279795.1). Taxonomy (NCBI): domain Eukaryota; kingdom Metazoa; phylum Chordata; order Ceratodontiformes; family Protopteridae; genus Protopterus; species Protopterus annectens. The sequence continues at coordinate 776,441,637 of NC_056745.1, read as the reverse complement.
TGCCAGCTCGACGTTCAACCAAGGCACGAACATTTACGCATGTCTTTCGGACACCCACCCAACTGCGGGGAGGACATGCAGATTCCACAGAGAAAGCAGTCCCCGCACTCCAGCTGAGAATTGAATGGGAGAACCTCTTGCTGTGAGGCAACAACGCTACCGCTGCACCACCGCGGAAGTCACTTAAAAAAGACAATATGGGGTGGAAAAGGTTTTAGCCAATAAATATATTATGTGTGTTACTGTCAGAGATAGTGTATAATTACATCTCTCACATATCATATCAGTTTGCATCAGAAATAGGTGGTTAACAATATACATGAAACACCTGCTACATTGTAACAATATGTATGAAACACCTGCTACATTGTCTCAGAATGCCTAAATCCACCAAGTTAATTTCAGAGACAGTAGGACAGTGCATATCCATAGTTACAGATCCTATTATTATGTTTTACAAGGGGAATGGTACAAGAGGGATTTACAGCTGGCTAGCTAGGATACTGTAAGAGTATAGACTGCAAAAGACTATCCAAGACTAAACTTGGAGGGTGATACTTGTCAATGCATGTGCAACTAAGAACTGGGGAGATTTCAAAGTTTTTATAGTTTCAGTTTGAAGTGCCTGCATCTATGCAGGGCATGGCCAAAATCTGCTGCATAATGAGCAGTATTGTTAAATGTGTCAGCTTTACACAGGATCAGAAACTGACTATACAATCAAAATGGCCCCCTGGCCAGTCACCAAATTAAACTTAAAGCAAACTAGAAAAACTCCCAAGCTCAGAGAGAGATGAGGCTAATCTCTACTGCTACAAGAATGCAGACCTAATCCCCCCCTTAATCTAAAATGAACTCTGTTGTAGTAAAATGTACAGGATACAGTAACCCACAAGAAAATGCAACGAATCACAGGCTCAAGAATGCTTGCAAAATGCAGAAATCATAAGTACGAATAAAACCAGTGGCCAGGTGCAAGGTGCATAGATAATGACACATGGTGGGAGTCGAATAAGTAAAATCCAATAGTTACCCAAAAGTTCCCCTCCAATGTGGGAAGTAAGCCCCCCCACCCACCAAACTTATGTACACCAAATCCAAGATCAACATACCTTGGAGAAAAGTGAATATTCTGAGAAATAGCATCTCAGATTTAGTATATGTAAGGCCATTGTTTTGGCCATTCATTCCCTTTATTTTGGGAATCACTCTAGCAGGTACCAATATTTCAAATGGTTACCACAACGGATGCATTCAAAGTTGGTATCATTTTGAAATGGCTCTAGGTTATATCCCTTGCATTTTTCTGGTTCTTTATACAATACTGCACATGAGAAGGCCTTCTTAGGTTCTCTGGAATGTTTGAAACCAACCTTCAGTGTCTCTGGAAACAGTGGCATGACGCGGACAGTCAAAAAAAGAAAGTTTACTGGTGTATAGTGCCAGTCAACCTATGCAAAGGGATATCTTTACTACAGTGTTGTCCCAGCAGTTAAAAATATTTGTATTATGCTTGCCAAGCCCACAGACTTTCAGTTCAAGTTAACTACATAGCAAGAAATGTCCCTTCATATTTTTCTAAAAGAAAGCAAAGGCAGTATACATAGCATTGACAACATTTCAAAACAACTACTAGACCTCTCATCTGTTCACATTTTGGAGTAACAATCCTATCATCCAGTTGATTTACCCTTGTATAGGATGTGCCCATTTTTGGAGGTATATCCCTATTTTCAGATTTGGTTTACCCCTTCGCACAATTTTCTGAATCCCCTTCATCACATGTGATGTTTAAAGTTGTCTTGTAAGCAGAAAACCACAGTATACTGCCAGTGTAATAGTTCAAGAAATTATTACACAGTGTCTTTAATAATGTAATCATATTTTTCCATCATTTTCGTCAACCTCTTTTTTAAATATGTGTTTCTGAGTAGTATCCCACATCCCTTTAGGAAGCAGGAAGAGTTATGTACTATTTGGTATTCAGATTTTATACAAATTAAATGTCCATTTTTTTGGTTGGATGTTCCTACTTTTCAAGGGCCTTTGTTCCTATTTCAGTGTCTGTATGTGGAGAGGTATAACAACTACCATCCTGGTCACTTTTAAATCAACACAGTCAATACTACTAAATGTAGTATAACAGGAAACAAGGAAGCACCAGTGCCTTTCAATTCTGTAAAGAGACATTTCACATCTGGCCCTAAGTTATTCAACAATCTTCAGCTGTCAGCAGTACATCTTCTATATTCAGTGAACCATCTGATAGTTTCTCTAACCTGACGGAGATTAGTCTAGCATATAAATCCTGATGTTCTGACTGAAGTCAGTGTTGCAGTATTCCTGACATATAGGTTGTCACCTTTGATGTCTGGCTGGGGTACCAAAGCTTTACCTTCCCGAGGTTGTAGTCTAACGCATGACCATATGAGTGTGACTCTCCAGTCTACCTTACCAGCTGCCTGAATGCAGGCCATGCATAGTCAGACTGATTATTGTTTGGTTATTGATACTTTTGCTTTGATCATTTATCCGGATAGGTACCCCACTGGGGAACCTTCATGTTTACATACTCTATTTTGTTGAAAGTTTGTAGATATAAACCTAGGAGTGCTAAATGCAAGTGCAGTAGGCAGATTTCATACAAGGACTTGCACACCAAGTGTCTTTTTTGCCCTGGCCTGGAACACAGTCACAAATCTTGCTCACTCCATCAATCATTCATTCCCAAAACTCTCAGGTCAAGGCTTTCCTCTCTAAACATCTTTCTAGAGATTCAAGGTGTTAAATGCTTGGTCCAGTGCAAGATGGCCAAATCAATATCCTCAGACATCCCTCTTCCTCTGAAAAAAAAAGGTAATAAAGCCCAGAATGGCTCTGCAGCCCAACATATCAGACTCAAATGTACCCACTGAGGTTCCAGAGCTTATGGTATAACAGTTTACTTCCCAGTTGCCTGCTAGAGAGACCCCACCAGAGGTTAGAGAAGAGATCCCATGCTCCTTAATAGAAGTCAGACAGGGTTCCAAACCTCCAAGTCACATCCAAGTGGATATCACACCTAAAAAGAAAAGAATGGAAGACTAGGCATGTGGATTATCCCTCAGAACTAGGGAAGAGGAGTAGATAGATTTCTCACAGGGGTTACTCAAAGTTATTATGTCTTTGAAATCCTCTCCTTTGTGTCTCCACAACCACAGGCTACTCCTCAAAAACCTGCCTTGGTTTCCTCTTCTTCTTCTTCTGAAGAAGACAATAATTTTGACCATTCTCTAGACTATTTTTCTCAGCTACATTAGCTAGGACAAATCTCTTCTGGTGAAGATGACTCCTGTCTCTGTATTCACCTATTGAGCAAGCTTCCTTTGGGGAGACTATCCAGAACATGATGAAATATTTTGAATGTCAATCTGCTCAGATCTCTGATGTTTAAAAGAGTTACTACAGCCTCTTAGAAATGGGTACCCCTGCCCCTACTCCAGTCCCTCATGTCCTTGAAGATTTCCAGATAGCATTTCAGTCCACCTTTTCTGCAACAGATTCCCAACCACCAGCTTCTAAAAGACCAGACAGGTTTTACAAGGTGCCTGATGACCTAAAATGCTTACACAAAAATCCAGTGGCAGACCGGGCCCTCTGCAATATCTCTTCTCTTCAAATAAGCCCTCTAAGCTTCTGCCCAGTGCTAATACCCTACCTGTGGACAAAGACATTAGGGCTATGGATAGATAGAGAAAGAAGGTTCACACCCCCTGCTACCCTTGCTTTTAGTATAATTAGCTACCAGACTCAAATGACAAAGTACTTGATCTCTGTCCTGCACTCTTTAAACAAAGTTATGTTGGACCTCCTACACCGCAGTCAAAGCAACAAATGTAGAGCCTACTATCCCAGGCCACTCAAATAGCCAGACACAACATTAAGTTAAGTTATGATGCTGTAAATGCTACTTCTAGGGCAGCTGCCACTGGATCGGTTAGCCAAAGATATGCATGGCTTTGCAGTCAGCCTATACCTGAGGATTTCAAATCAAAACGTTTAGACTCCCCTTGGACAAAGACTTGCTGTTTGGTCCTTAGGCTGCCAGTCTGTTTAATACTCTCCAAGATAAAGGTATAACTATGGAAGATGGCAGACAGATCCCACTCTCCTCAGTTCCTAGCTAACATAGGAACCAGCTATTTAAATCTACCTCCTTTTTTAGAAGGGATCCTAGGACTTCTCAGAAACAGATAACCCCGTAGGAAAAGGTACTCTGAAAAAACCCATAGAGAACCAAGAGTGGGAAGGCCTCCCTTTGGAAGCAAAAACTTGTGACTACCTCTGCAGCACCCCTTCCCCTTCCCTCAGCACCATTAATCCTCTTTTCCAAAGACTGTCACTCTCCCTGGTCCAGTGGGAAGCTATTACCACAGAAAAGTGGGTTCTGTCTATCCTTATGGACAGTTATGTCATATCTTTGGAAACTATTCCCCGCTGAAAGGCATGCTACAACCTCATCACAACCAAATGTCCTTTCTCACCTCCATTATTCAAGACCTCTTGAATCAGGGCACCATCAAGAAATTTACAAAAGACTTCATGGCAAAAGAATTTTAGTAGAGGAGGTTTCTAGTGCCAAGAAAAGAAGGGCAATGGAGACTCTTCCTAGACCTTTATCTCTTAAACACCTAGTTGAAGGTACCATCTTTCAACGTGCTCTATCTTCATACTCTTCTGCCTTTCATTCTCCACCAAAGCTTTCTTAGTGTCACTAGCTCTGAAGGATGCCTACTTGCACATACCCATTTGTCCTTCCTGCAGATGATGCCATAGGTTTTCCTCTGGCTACTCATATTTTCAATTTACTGCTGTGTCCTTTGGTCTTTCCGCAGCTCCAAGGGAGTGCAGTAGTAGCTTTCTGTCACACTCAGGGAATCCAGATTTTCTCCTACCTGGATGACCTGTTGATCCATGCTGTCTCTCCAGAAATTCTTCTTCTGCATCTCCAGTTTACTCTCAAAATCCTGACAGGTTTGGATCTCACTATCAACTAGAAAAAAATCTCACATGGCCTGTACACAGAAACTCACTTAACTGAGCTGCAGACTGGACACAAAGAAAATGCACACCTTCCTCCCCCAGGAGAAAGTTCACAGACTGCCCAATTTTTTTCCCAAAATCTCTCCTCCCCAACTCATTCCTCAGGAAGTGAGATTAATAACTTTGGGGTAAATGGCAGCCACCATCGCTATGCTCCCTCTAGCCAGACTCTTATAAGGAAAATCTAATGGGTCTAATGAAATCTGTGTGGTTCCAGCACTGTCACCCCTTGGACACTCTGATTCCCCTCCTCCCTTGTCTGACAAAGAAGATGCTTTGGTGGAAGAGACAAGTCATCCTCAATCAAGGAATGCTATTCACACAACCTTCTCCACTTCAACATGTTCACACAGACACCTCAGACAAGGAGTGAAAGGCATGGACAGGATCACATCAAGTGCAGAAAAATGCCAACCTCATTTCCTGAAGGAATACATCAAGCTGAAGGAAATTAGGGCTCTTTTACAACCTTTTCAGGTCTTCACCCACCTTTGGAAGCCTGGGTCACTCAGTGTATGCAGACAATGCTACAGTCAAATGGTATATAAACAAAGAGGGAGGCAACAGGTCTTACCAACTGTGCATGTTAGCACAGGAGGCATGGAATTTTGTCACCCAGATGGACATCAGGACATCACACTCACAGCCACATCCATCCCTCCCAGGATAATGTGCTTGCACACTCACTAAACTGCTCCCTGGGGACCACCACAAATGGATGGTAAATAGACATCTTTTTCAGATAATCACCCTTCAGTTGAGAACTCCTCAAATAGACCTCTTTGTGTCAGCAACCAACCATCAGCTTCCACAGTTCTTCACCAGGGCCCTTGTCCCTCAGCATGGAGGACAGATGCCTTTTCCTTTGTGTGAATAGGGAAGCTCATCTGTGCTTTTCCTCCTCTGACTGCGCTTACATAAATGCAAGCACCCAATCTTCTTTTACTGGTACCCCTTTGGTTGAGGCAGCACTGGCTTCCCTTGCTATTTCACCTGACAGAGGGAAATTACAGGAAATACCTCTGCAACTGGACTTAATATCTTAACAAAATGGATTGGGGCTCCACCCAAATCTTCCATCTCTCAACTTGACCCTATGCATGATAGGATTTTAATCCCTCAAAGACATTTCTTCTCTGAAGAGGTTCTTCAAGTCCTGCAAGAAGCCAGGAGACCCACTACTAGAAAATCTCACACAGCTAAATGGAAAAGGTTTCCTACTGGTGCTGCAAACATTGTCATGACCCACTCTTATTACTGGTTCCTGCTGTTCTGCAATATCTCTGCAAACTACTTTGATCAGGTTTGTCCTACTCTTCTATAAAAGCTCAGCTCTTAGCCATCAATGCCTTCCTCCTTCTTACCTCTCCATTTATGGCTAAGGCAGAAGTCAAGCTTTTTCCTCAAGGGAATCGTGCATCTTAACCTACCAAGGAAACCCATCTCTCCCCCTTGGGATCTTAATTTTGTGCTAGATTCATAGGTTCATAGGATGATACTAGGCTATTGGCCCGGAGACCCTTATAAGCCTAGCCAAGAATTTCACCCATGCTCTCACAAAGTCAGCACCTGTTTTCCCTGTCCAGCAGGGACACAGGTGGGTCTCCTGGCTTCTTGCAGGACTTGAAGAACCTCTTCAGAGTAGGGTGTATTTTCTGTTTCCCATTTAGTCATCCAGGTCCATCTTAAACAGGGATAGAGAAGTACTCTGCTTAACATGGAGAGGTAGTCTATTTCACAGATGAAGGAGTCTTTGGGACACAAATCTATCCTGCCAACAAGTTCTATTAATATCACAGACCAGGTTGAGGCCTTGTGTGAGGGTTGCATGAATGAAGTTTGATTTACAAATATGCAGCAACTCCATCAGGACTAGGTCTGAGTCAGCCTCTTATGACAGACACAGGTCACCTCTAAGTAGTCTGCGTGAGACTGAGTAGAGGGATAAGGCGTTTAGCCTATCAGTACAGGATAGGTGTTTGAGACCCTGGATTTTCCTGGTCAGGAACCTATGTGTTCTCTCCAGCTGCTGCATGTGCTTGGCAAGGTACAAGCAGAAGGGGGCATTGTACTCTATAATGGATCCAGTAAAGGAGGAGCACAGGGATGTTATGACATCCTTGTTCCTGGATAAAATACCCTTATTTATGAGGTGAACCATGTAGAAACCCTTCTGTACTTCTGTACAAAGGGGGACGTGGTGGTCAAATGTCGGTGCCCAAGTCCCTCACGACTGATTGCGTGCTTAGTATGCTATTATTATTGTGATAATTAGTGGGGATACCATTTTCCCTAAAGGGGATAATGATGCATTTCTTGACATTCAGTTTGTGGCCTTGCTTCTGGCACCAATCATTAATTTGGGTAAGGCTCTCTTGGAGGATGTTCACATCACTTTGGGAATTAAAGATAGCACCCAGCATGCAGTCATCTGCAAATTGGTCAGCCATAGACCACTGGTTTTGGCTTGTACCTCAGAAAACTATATCCCAAACAGTAAAGTCCCTAAGACCGATCCTTGGGGTACAGTGCTTGTTGCAGGTCTATTACTGGAGGAGGCTTCCCCTATTTTGACTGAGTGGGTTCTGTCAGTGAGCCAGTTAGCTACCCATCTGGAAACATATGAGTTGATGCTTAGCTGGGAGAGTTTATCTAGTATGCCTGAGTGGGAAATAGTGCTGAAGGCTTGGGTTGGGTCAAGGCAAGAGGTGTGCATTGTCTTCCCCTCACCCATGGCTTTGAGGACTGTTTCAAAGAAGTCAACTAAGTTTAACAGGCATGATCTCCCTTTGACAAAAACTAACTGTGTGGGGTCAAGAGTTTGGAGGCTGCCAATGGCCTCGTTTATAAGGTCCATGATAATGCATTCCATGGCTTTGCAGATCAGGCTAGTTAGGCTGATGGGCCTATAATTGCCTGGGTCAGTGGATGATCCACCTTTGTGTAGAGGGATGACAGTGGCTGTCGTCCATTCGGCTGTGATGAAGCTGTTGCTCAGGCTTTGGTTGAATAGGGTGCCTAATGGAGCTAAGAGCTCATGCCTGAGTTCATGTAGGATACAGCCAGGGATTTTATCGGGTCTCATGGAGAATGTATTTTTTGCCTTTGAGAGGGCATTGAAGACCTGCTTCCTGGTGATGAGGGGAGGTAGCAGGTACTGGGGATATCCTGGTTTACTGATGGGAGGACAGAGGGGTGAAGTTTTCACTGAACCTGTCTGCCAGCAGGTTGGCTATATCTATGGTGTTTGTGTATGTGGTGTTATTAACCACCAGTTCAGAGCAGATTTGGGTGTTACCTTTGAGATTGCTGATGTATGTGAAGAAGGCCTTGTGATTGTCCTTAGTGTATGTGGCCAATTAGGACTTGAAGTTAGCCTTAGAGGATTTCACCAGTGACAGCATTTTTTTCATTTTATTATAATGTTTGTTTCTTGCTGCTGTCCACCAGACAGGTTTACTGTTCCTTGAGGAAAATGATTTGGTCCTGCAAAACTTATACTGTCTCCTTTTGAACCAGCATCTTCTGCTCATCTAAAATTCTGCACTTGGAAAACATCTTCTGCTCCTCTAAATTTTTTTACTTGGAAAAGTATCCTTCCTTTGGCTCTCACCTCTGTTAGAAGAGTTTTTGAGTTACAGGTTCTCATGGTCATCCCCCCTTTTCTTATTTTTCACAAGGACAGGGTGACTGTCAAGGCTAATCCATCCTTCATAAATCCACAACTGTCCAAGGAATTAAAATTAAATGCAAAAAACAGATTAAACACTCTAGCGCTTCGACACACAGCCTTCCAGAAGTAATACAAATACATCAAATACAAAACCTCTTATATAGTCACTTCCATTAACAATTAATCAATCAATTAATCAATAAATATTTCCAATTAACTTCAGAATTCAAACGTAAAGGCAACAATGTATTGAACTTTAAAATGTAGATAGATTCTTTATATAATAATTTGTCCTTTAAAACACACATTTCTCCAAACTGCACAGAAAGTTGTTCAAGAATACAACTCTGTAATAGAGAGAAATCACTGTTATGTTTTCTTTAAAATGCATAGCAATATTACTTTCATTTTTTTTCTTGATGTCCCTGATATGTTCCTGAAGTCTTATTCTAAACTTTCTCTTACTCTCCCCTACATAATACAAATTACAGGGGCACCTTAAGGCATAAATAATGCCTTCAGTGACAAAGGAATATTTTCCTGAAGGATAAAAATGGACACCATTTATATCATCAAAAAATGTTACCACATTACAGCATACACTACAACCACCACATGGAAATGTCCCCAATATTGAGGGAGTCTTATTAATTACATTTTCAGGGGGAATAAAAAGACTTAACTAAAAAGTATTTTAAATTCCTACCACTCTTGTAAGAAATAGAAGGTAGTGACTAATATTATGTGTTAAATCACTATCTCTCATTAAAAATTTCCAACAGTTCTTCAATATTGTACTTATATATCACCACTAAGACTATTATATGTGGATACAAAATATACTTTATCATCCATATTTTTACTATTATTAGGGTATTTAGTATATTTTGGATAAACCCTCGAACGAATATCACTAGTTGTCTGTGAAACTACCCTTTTTAAAGCCCTCTCAACTACATGTTGTTCATAATCCCTACTAATAAACATATCAAAAGTTCGATTAGATTCCACCAAAAAATTTGCCCAGTTATTACAAATTCTCTGAATGCATAAAACTCCCCATAGGGTAAAGATTAATCCATCCTTCAGTTCTAAGGTAGTGAAGGAGCTGTTCCACTTTCTTTCCCAATCCGCAAAACAGAGGAGAAAGGATTTTATACCCTCTGAACATTCACTGTCAACTCAGATTTTGTCTGCACAAAACTAAATCCTTCAGAAAGACTGACCAGCTGTTTGTATCTTTTATGAGCTCTAAGCTGGGTCAGTCTGTCATCAAACAAACTACTGCAGCTTGGATCTGTAAGGCTATCTCTTTCTGCTACTCTCACTACAGTAAGTCCATGTCTTGCTGCCCAAAGGCACATTGCACTAGGGCAGTGGCTTCCTCAGGGAGTTTTCACTAGGCCTATTTTGGAGACAGCCACTTGGTTCTCTGTACAGGCATTTACTAAGCACTACAAAACTGTTGCTTTAACCAGGTCTAGTGCAGCCTTTGCAAGATCATTCCTGTCCAGACTGCTGGACAACTCTTCTGCTCAGTAGCCAACCATACTTCCTTCCTCCTTCAGCTCTGGGAATTGCCCATATGTCAGGAGAACTGCAACAGTGATTTCAGTCAAGACATAATGCAGTTGTGGAAGAACTTACCATAACAGTAGATGTCCTACTGATCACTGTAGCAGTATTCAGTCCCACCCTCCATTCCTTCTTCTCTACCTCATTTTGTCTTTCCTTTTCTTCATCCTCTTTACTTTAACCTCTGCTCTTTTACATGGGAATGGGAGAGTTTGCTTACCTATTTGAGCTACACCCCTCCTAGCTGACCAATCTTCTTCTGTCAGTAGTCTTCAGGCTGTTGGCTTGGAGAAAGTCTGAGGATCCTTGCTTGTCTGCCTATTTACCCCAATGCATATGAGCTGAAGTCATGAGTCAGACATACAACCTAAGTCAACAGTGACAACCAATATGCCAGGAATACTGCAACCGTTTAGCTATGTCACTTATTGAACATTAGTGTTTTAGCTAACATATCTATTTTTTATGTTATTTACAATGTCCTTTGACTTATTGTTATGCTACCATTTTGTATGCACTCTCCAGTCTGGCCAGACAATGATCCATATGGATCAGAGCCTTACCCTGGTTAACCCATTTAAATAAATGAATTAATAAATACCTGTTTGTGTTCTATTTTGTCTTCAGATTGCAGCAAACCCATCTAGTGATGGTTTTCTAAAATGTTTTCTTATATTTAAAATCTCCAAGAACATTAATTGTCCTTCTTAAGATTCGAATTCCATGTTGTAAGAGTTAGCTTTGCCTCCTTATGAACCAAATGATTCAGTAGACATTCCTAGAAATTGTTTTCCTAGGTGAAATAACTGGGCAAAAATATTTCAGATCTGTAACTTCTAATGTGAAACTAGTTAGAGTATTTCAGATAGAAACAGTATCATTAAAGACTCTCTTCCTTATCACAAAAACATTTGAAATGCTTATTTACAGTAACTTAAACACATTAACATATATGGCTTACTTGCAGACTGATAGCATGGAGTTCAAAATGCCTAGGGCACCTCTACAGCCCTATATTTTGCCATTAGCAGTATCTATAGTAACATGAATGAGACACTGATTACAGCTGGATCATTTATTGACATGACTCAAGCTTTCAAGATGGTCAACCATAAATTATTATTGCAAAAGTTCAAAAGGTTTAACTTTGGCCCCAACACCATAACATGGTTTAAAATTACCTTTGTGACATAACCTTTTAAATCTGTGCCAACATCCATTGTACAATAAAGACTCATTACTTTTTGAAAATGAGCATGCTGATTGGACAGCCCAACCTGTGTACCTGTTGTAAATTGAGCTTATACTAATAGAAAGAAGTCCAGCCATTGAAATATCATTGAGCAGCCAGACTTACCATTGGCATATGCTGAGGGACAGTGTTAAATATAAGAAAAATCGGGTATCTTCATGCAAAACTAAAGAAATAGAAACATACCTGATTTTCCTTGTATTTTTGTGGTATCTCTCATAATATCCAGTTAAAAAATATCAACAGAGATTGTTTTTTTTCCGTTGCTTTTCCTGCACTACACTGCTGCTGAACTGCGCAAGTATGGGAGCACATGGCCCATATGCAAGCATAGTACATCAGCATACAGAAGACAACTCGGAAGACTGAAATGCCTTTATACAAAGACATTAGTTAAGAAGGCTAATCAATTTCTTTCTTAAATAATGTCATTGTATAATAGCAAAAATCCACTCTTATGTGTGAGTATATCAGGATTTACCCAGGGTTGCCTTTGTTTAATTACTCAGGCTTCACCCTCATGATCAAATCATGCCAGCAATTGGTAAATCCTAATATTCTCACACACAATCATAGATTATGGCTAATATATTCCACAACTGACCTATTTGCTGCTGGATTTCCACAAGGATCAGTCCTGGGTCCACTTGTATGTGTTTGCCAACATTATCATTAATGACCTACCAGCTCTTAATCTCCTTCCTTATACAGATGATATATTACTCTTGGCAACCAATAAATCCCCATTATACCAACTACTACAAACAAATTTCAATAAACTTTTCTGTTGGACATATACCAATAAGCCTCTACTCAGTTCAGCTAAAACTGATTGATAAATCTCTTCCACAGTTCATACAAACAACATTACAAGTAAGTTCTTTACCACCATAAGCTAAACGTTATCTCATTTACTATCACCTGGAATCAAGACAGCAATCACTAAGAATGTTCATCTACCTAACTTGAATATGGTCTTCCCCTATTATCACTACATTCATATTACATTACACAAAGAGTTCAAATTACAGAAAACAAAATTCTCTGATTTGCCCTCTTGGCAAATCCACAAACCCACCACTGCAACCTCATTAATCAGCTACATTGGCTACCTGTACCTGACAGGGCTTCATATCTCCTCAATGGCCTCCTCTTTAAATTATTAAAACCGGGCTACTGCTCACAGCTTAGAAATAAATTAATGTTCAGGGAACAAATCTAGTCTCCAAGAAAGAGTCAGCATAATGATATTAAATTGTCATTGGTCAGACCACCTTTCAAAAGTAGAATAAGAGAACAGTTTTTTTTTTATCAACTAGGACTTGCCATCTGGAATTATTTACCTAGTGAAAACAAATCATTATCTAATCTAAGGGATTTCAAAAAGACTCTAAAAAAGCATCTTTCTCCTCCTCTCAACAAATTCCAACACATGTGAGAGATGCAACCATATAGCCAAACTGGAGGGTAAGCTCGCTCAACTCAATACTGGCATAACCAGTCAGGAGGAGAAGGAAACCACACTCACTACAATTCCTGTCTCACATAGACCTACCACGACAGCAAACCAAACACATAATCACACAAAAACATACTCGGAGGCTCTAAATAAAGATCTGCCGAAGCAGCAGAGACCTCCAAATCAGACACCCAAGCAGCCGCTACCCCAAAACAAAACACGTGCAACACATATCTCACAAAGCCAGTGCGCCGAACAGTCACAGCCCTTAAGACTAAACAACACACCTGATACACTTGTAATAGGTGACTCTATCGTCAGGCACACTGACGTCCCACTCACCAGGCTGAACAAGGAGAGGGTCACAGTGAGCAGCCTGTCGGGAGCTAGGATCCGCCACATAACACAAGCACTCAGGTCACTCCAAGGCAAGTACAAATATGACTCAGTCATTGTCCATGCTGGTGTGAATGACCTGAGACGTACCTCCCTGGACTACATGAAAAGAGACATAAAGGAGTTCTCTGAGCATGTAGCCCAGGCCGGTATGACCCTGACATTGAGTAGCATCTTACCCTCACCAAGAATGATGCCACAGTATGAAGACAAGATGATCAATTTCAACAATTGGCTTAAGTACTGGTGTCATTCAAAGGGGATCCAATGCCTGTCAGCTTGGAATGATATGCTCGACAAGCCACGATGCTTCCCTAGGGATGGCTTGCACCTGTCACCCCTGGGCTTTCGGATATTGGCAAAGGCTCTTGCTACCCCATAGTGCCTTTTTTAGGCAAGGCACAAAAGACAAACCCACCTCCATAGGTATCACAAGGGATAAGAAACTAAGAGTAATGCTACTCAATGCCAGAAGTCTAAACCTCAAGATGCACACACTCGAAACTCTCCTTAGCATGGAGAACATCGATATCTGTGCAGTAACAGAAACCTGGTTCAGGGCTCCCGAGAGCACCCCAGCACTACCAGGTTATACCTCATACCATGCTTTTCAGCCCCAAAACTTGGACCGAACCACAAAAGGAGGGGGAGTATTGATATTCATCAAAGATACCCACAACTCCAGGTTGGTGGCAAAGCACGAAGCATCAGAGACTATCCATGTACAACTAACAGTGTGTAAAACTGCCTTCCAGTTTATAGCCTGCTACAGACCACCCTCACAAACCCAGGAACCCCACTCAGCCTTCCTGAGAACACTGGAAAATATGAAGGTCTCTCCAAACACCATTATATTGGGTGACTTCAACTACCCAAACATAGACTGGGAGCATTACTCTAGCTCCAACACCCTAGCTCAAAGGTTCCTAGAATTTATAAACTCAAATGCTATGGAACAACTTGTTACCACTCCCACAAGAGGGGAAAACATACTGGACCTGATCATCACCAACATGGGGACTCTATGCTCCAGACCAGAAGTGTATCCCTCACTGGTAAGATCAGACCATAAACTAATCTCACTGGATATTCACATCCCAACCCCACCCCCTGCCCAGAAAACCACAGTGAAAAACTTCTCTAAAGCAAATTTCACACTCCTCAAAACTGAGGTGGAATCCTTCAAAGCCCCCGGGCCTGTGGAAAATACGGCCCAGACCACAGAATCCTTTATAAATGCATTCTATGAACACCTTCAGGAATGTATGGATCATGCGATCCCAAATAAAACCAAGACCCAATCCTCCAAAGGCAGACGTCCTGTCTGGTGGACCCCAGCCATAAACAAACTATACAATAGAAGGAGGAAGCTACTAAATGATAGAGCAAAATCCCAAAAAGGGAAGGCATCACTGATCAGTATTAGCAAAAAACTACGGGCACACATAAAATTGTCTAAGGCCAGCTTCGAGAGAAAAATTGCACAGGACACTAAGGATAATCACAAGGCTTTCTTTAGTTATGTTAGGAACCTGGGTGGTAATTCCCAGATATGCTCAGAATTAGTCCAAAATGACAAAAATACACGAACCCACAGACATTGCCAACATCCTAGCTGACAGGTTCAGCAAACCTCTCCCCTGCCTCCCACCAAAGGGCAAATATCTATCCCAGCAGAGTGCTGCCCCTGACATCTCAGATGCTCAGGTAAGAGCCGCCCTCTCCAAAGCAAAAACACAGCATCAATGGGACCAGGCGGTGTCCCGGCTGCGTCCTACATGAACTCCAAGAAGAGCTAAACCCAAACATAAAACTACTGTTCAGTCTCAGCCTTACTACAGGATATGTGCCCAAAGAGTGGCGTACAGCAACAGTGGTCCCTCTCCATAAAGGTGGTGCCTCAACGGATCCTGGAAACTATCGCCCCATAAGCCTGACTAGCTTGGTCTGCAAAGCTATGGAAAGGATCATCATGGACCTCATAAATAAAGATATTGGGGACCTACAAACACTGGATCCTACCCAGTTCGGCTTTGTTAAGAGCAGATCCTGCCTCTTAAACCTGGTTGATTTCTTTTAAACAGTCACCAAGGCCATTGACGAGGGGAAGGTGGTCCACACAGCCTACCTGGATCTCGCAAAAGCCTTCGATACAATACCCCACTCGGGCATTATAGATAAGCTCACCAGCTTAAATATAAACCCCTATGTCACTAGATGGATTGCAAACTGGCTCAAGGACAGAACCCACATGGTTAGAATTGCTGGAGCCATGTCAGACTCCAAACCAGTTACAAGTGGTGTCCCACAAGGCACAGTCCTGGGACCTCTCTTGTTCGGTATATATTTCTCGGAGGTACAGGCCAACACGGAAGGACTGTGGCTGACCAAGTTCGCAGATGACTGCAAACTGGGCGCCATAATCGACTCTCCAGCCGACACAAGCATCCTCCAAAAGGGCCTCATAGAAACAGACAACTGGTGCCAGAGCCATGGCCTCAAGCTAAATGCCAAAAGTGTATAGTCATCCCTTTGGCAAAAACAAAGTGCCCACAAATTACCACATAGGTGGTAATCCATTAAGTACAGAAGAAGTAATTAGGGACCTGGGGACCCAAGTTGATAGCAATCTCTCATTTGACAACCACGTGGCCAAAGTGGTTAGAAAAACATTTTATATAGCCCACCTAATCATGAAGGGATTCACATCTAGATCAGGGGACGTCATCGTGCCTCTTTACTCATCCCTCATCAGGCCCATAATTGAGTACAATGCCCCTTTTGGGATGTACCTTACCAGACACCTGCAGCAACTGGAAAGACCCCAAAAGTACCTCACCAAGAGGATCAAAGGGCTCAAACAGATGCCATATGCTGCCCGGTTAAAGAAACTCCAGCTCTACTCAGTGGCATACCGCCTGTTCAGAGGCGATCTGTGCCTAACGTATAAAGCCATGTCCAACCCAGAATTAATGGACATGCTGCACCTCAGAAAATCCAAATCCCATCGAGCTACATGGCTCGAGAGACTTGAACCTCAGCACTGAAATAAATAGGACATGCTGGAGGGACAGATTCATAACCCAGAGGCTCCCTTCACTCTGGAATAAAATCCCAGTCCAGGTTAGGCAGAGTCCCTCATTGACTCTCTTCAAGAGGAATCTTGATGAGTGGATGGGAGATCGTAGGTTTACCCCGGGTATCACTTCTGTGTCACTGTTAGACAGAGGCACAGTATACTAACCTCGAAAAAGGGCATAGCAAAATAAATTTAAAATGGGTGGCGAAAGCCAAACACATTCTGGCTAGGCTTATAAATGCCCTAGGGCAGATAGCCTAGTATGAACCTATGAACCTATGAACCTATAATTGCAAATGCTATAGTGACAATAGATAAACTTCCTACAAATTTGCCACATTAATGTCTCCAGCTATTAATGCTGTACATAAATTGTATCACTTGATGATGAAAAATCTCTTGTCATAATGCTCACGTGTAATGTATCCTCATTTTACAAGTCTGTCTGCCCTTTGGGTTATATGCTCTGTAGTATATGCTCTTGTAGTGTACATATCTTCTGTTTATTTTCTTTAGCTCTTCACAGGGCCTGGGCTGTTACTGAAGAGGGTCAAAAGGTCCAGACCACCTACCCAGTCAACAAATACTAAATAAAATAAATAAAAGGAATAATCATGCCTTCATGGAAAAGGTCGGCTCTGTTTCTCTCATCTAGTCTGCCTTTCTTTAAGTCTTCTATCCAAAGAATCAAATTGTAGGAGGACTCCTGTTAAGCACACTGGATGTGCACACACTACTAAGATATGACACCAAAAAAACTCAGTCTTTCAGGAAAACAGATTAACTTTTTGGTTCATTTAAAACAGAAGACAATTTAACTGAATAGTGTAAAACACCAACACTGATAAAAAATAAAAATAAAAAATCCAACCACATAGGTAAGATGCAAAATTTATTAAACACCACCAAAAAAGACTAAGCGCTTTCGCTAAATTCATATAGCATCATCAGAATCATTTTGGTATCAGTTCCTTACTATTTAAAAAGAAGCAGCATCCAATCATTTCACACACGTAATTAATTACATAATTTCCTGTAATTTAAATACTTTTACCAAATATTATATATAAAAATCATACATATTATCATAATTATAATACTTTTTATAAAATACATGTATAAATACTTGCATGTATGCCTCACAAATTCACCATAAATCTATTTTATTACATTTGCCCTTTGTTTAAGTAATGGTTTAAGGGAAATGTTGTCATTCAATCCTGTTGAATTTTGAGCATTTAAACACATATGCCATTTCATTTCTTTTACTTCTACTTCTTTTTCTATATCCCCTCCCCTACCATCTGTAAAAACTCTATCCATTATAAAAAAATGAACTTTTTAAAGTTAGTACATTTTTTACTATGAAGAAATAAAGCATTAAATTTATTTTCTTTACTAATTGCTCTTAAATGCTCAGCTATTCGATCTCTTAGCCTCCGGTTTGTTTTTCCAACATAAAATGCTTTGCATGATACACAAGTTGCCACATATACTAATTTTGATGTATTGCAATTGCATTTTCCTGGGCATGCAATGGTTGCTTCATAGGAGCTTATCACCACATATGGCCCATCATTTATATATCTACAATATCTACAGGTTCCACATTTTGCCATTCTAGAAATATTTTTTGTTGTTCTATTTTCATTTCTGTCCAGCCATTCTTTTATATTTTTCCTTCTTCTCTATGTTATCTTTGGTTTTGCTCCTAAAAAGGGCTTTTGTTTCCCCTTCAAGGCAAGTAACCCACTTTTCTGTCAATATTCTAAGCAGTCATGGTGTCACCCAATTATAACTTAAAACCATCACATCTGTTTTCCTTTCATCAGATTTTATTACTATTGCATTTATATCCAATCTCTTCTTAAGAATAGGCAGAAAATTTGTATTTCTTTTATTTATAATTTCTGTCCTCACTTTCAATAACAGATTTAATGGGTACCCCCTTTCTAGAAACATTCCTATAAGTTTAAACAATTCTCTCCCAAATTCAATGTCATCACTCACTAGTCGTGAAGCCCTCACCATCTGTCCTTTTATTATGCTCTTGAATTGGTGGTGGGGGTGCCAACTAGTGAAGTGTAGTAGAGAATTGGAGTAATTTTCTTTTCTATATAGTTTACTATTTAATATGTTGTTATTCTTACTGAAAGTGATGTCTAAGTCTTCTATCCAAAGTATCAAATTGTAGGAGGACTCCTGTTAAGCACACTGGATGTGCACACACTACTAAGCTATGACCCCAAGAAAACTCAGTCTTTTAACTTTTTGGTTCATTTAAAACAGAAGTCAATGTCTGCCACTTCCAAATAAACTTTGTCAAAGCACTTTGGATTGCCTTTTATTATGATAAATACAACAAACCTCTGTGATGCATTGTTAAGCTAAAGTAACAGTTACCTCTACAGCTTATTTTAGTATTTTATCCACACAAAATATATTATAAGTTGCAGTATGGACTATTGCTTAAACTTTCTCCAAATAACATAAGTCAAAATCCAAATCAAGAAACACAACAGGGTTTTGGCATGGCTGTGCTATAGGGGATCCTGTAACTGTCTGCCTTCTATGAGTAAGGGATCTTACTGTCAGTCTTCTATAGGTAATAGAATACTGACTGGTAATCTACTGAAATGTAATGATTTATTATTATAGCTTAATATCTCAAAAGAAGACAGTACAGTTTTTAAGATAATGTCCAGAACAGTAAATTTTCATAGAGAGGTCACCACAACAGTAAAGCTTCCCTCCCATTGCACAGCTACTTTTCTTAATGTTTGTGAAAGTATACATATTTCTTAGTGTATGGTTTGTTCTGCATTTACTTCATTTTTGTCTCAGCACTGAAGCTTTGTCTGTGATGTATACACTCTAGTTGCAAGTCTTCCAGATTGAAGAACTGAAAAGAGTGCATAACAATGAGTGCATAACAATGCAAGCTTTATATGTGCCACCTGCATCAGTACCTTCACAGCTGCTATAATAGTATCATCTTCTGCAGGATAAAGGAGTAGCTTTAGAAAACCAGACAGACTGAGGGAAATCAGAATGTGGGCAAATCAAGGTGTAATAATTTACTGCTACTACCTCTCCTCAAAGATATACTGGTACGGTAAGTGTCTTACACAAATGGGTGTTTCATACATGGCACATAACCTTGAAAACAGTCTCATTTTACATTCATACTTTACCAGTGATCTTTTTTTAATTTATTTATTTACTGTAAAGTGTAGCTGACAGATGTGCAATGGAATGGAAATGCAAAGAAGGTTACTGAAATGTCATTCAGCCTTAAAACAAGTATTAATTATTGTGCAAAGTCAGGTTACGGAAGGGGTGAAGCTGGATAGTGTAATAAAGTCCAAAATAATGTCGCTCTGGATAAACTCTAAAATAGAAATCCAAAAAATAAAAATCCAAATAAAGCGTACAATATTATAGTTCACAAACCAATTTATTGCAACGGACAAGCGCTTTCGCTAGATGTAGCTTCCTCAGGTCACTTTAATAAATGCATAAAAAAGATCCTCCATTATATAAGGATATCAATTAATCAAATTAAAAACAATTACTAACTTAAAAGGGAAACAGCATTTTATACAGATCAAATGTGCTCATATTGTCCTAATAGCTGACAATAGACTGTCTAGGACTAATTTAGTTGTAAAAAACAAATGCATGAACATAGTAATCTATATACAAATGCATAATTCAAATTTCCTGATATTAATATTGAGGTTATTAGGGTATGATTGTGTGTATGGCTAAGGAGTCCCTAACTGAATTTTAGTTAAAACAAGTCCATGTATTTAAATATGAGTGTTATATTTAAAAAGTATGTATATAAAAAAGTGTATATATGTATATATATATATAAATATGAACAAGAATATATGGTGTATAAATATATGAAAAATGTATAGTTATTTGAAAATGCAAAATACATAGATAAACATAAATATATATACATAAATAAAACATATTGATCTATCTGAATAGGTATAGGCAACACAGTGACATGCATTTCCTTTACAAATCATAAATTCATAGATATAGGTACAAACTTCCTAGCAATATTAAGATTTCTTAGGATATTAAATAAGTCAGTTAGAGTCATTATGTAGTCATCGCCTTAAAGCTTTCTTCCACTAGGACTCTAGTCTCTGATCAAACAGATGTAAACAAATTCAGAGTGTGTACCAACATACTAATTGCCATACATATATTTTTTAGAGAATAGATATTAAAAAATAAATGTCGAACATTCTTATAAAAGGAGTGCTAACTTCAGTGATATATATAAAAAATTTTTATACATAGAATGTTGTAACATGTTGTAACAATTAAATATAACTTAACATATTAAAAGATATTTTACTTGTATGTGTTTGCCAACATTATCATTAATGACCTACCAGCTCTTAATCTCCTTCCTTATACAGATGATATATTACTCTTGGCAACTAATAAATCCCCATTATACCTGCAACTACAAACAAATTTCAATAATTTTTTCTATTGGACATATACCAATAAGCCTCTACTCAGTTCAGATAAAACTGATTGATAAATCTCTTTCACAGTTCATACAAACAACATTACAAGTAAGTTCTTTACCAACATAAGCTAAAAGTTATCTCATTTACTATCACCCGCAATCAAGACAGCAATCGCTAAGAATGTTCATCTACCCTAACTTGAATATGGTCTTCCCCTATTATCGCTACATTCATATTACATTACAAAAAAGAGTTCAAATTACAGAAAACAAAATTATCTGATTTGCCTTCTTGGCAAATCCACAAACCCACTACTGCAACCTCATTAATCAGCTACATTGGTTACCTGTACCTGACAGGGCTTCATATCTCCTCAATGGCCTCCTCTTTAAATTACTAAAACTGGGCTACTGCTCACAGCTTAGAAATAAATTAATGTTCAGGGAACAAATCTAGTCTCCAAGAAACAGTCAGCATAATGATATTACATTGTCATTGGTCAGACCACCTTTCAAAAGTAGAATAAGAGAAAACGTTTTTTTATCAGTTAGGACTTGCCATCTGGAATTATTTACCTAGTGAAAACAAATCATTATCTAAACTAAGGGATTTCAAAAAGACTCTAAAAAAGCATCTTATGGAGAAATACCGTTGCAAATGCTATAGTGACAATGGATAAACTGCCTACAAATTTGCCACATTAATGTCTCCAACTATTAATGCTGTACATAAATTGTATCACTTGATGAAAAATCTCTTGTCATAATGCTCACGTGTAATGTTTCATCCTCATTTTACTTAAGTCTGTCTGCCCTTTGGGTTATATGCTCTGTAGTATATGCTCTTGTAGTGTACATATCTTCTGTTTACTTTATTTAGCTCTGCACGGGGCCTGGGCTGTTGTTGAAGAGGGTCAAAAGTCCAGACCACCTACCCAGTCAAAAAATACTAAATAAAACAAATAAAAGGAGTAATCATGCCTTCATGGAAAAGGTCAGCTCTGTTTCTCTCATCTAGCCTGCCTTTCTTTAAGTCTTCTATCCAAAGTATCAAATTGTAGGAGAATTCCTGTTAAGCACACTGGATGTGCACACACTACTAATATATGACACCAAGAAAACTCAAGCCTTTCAGGAAAATAGATTAACTTTTTGGTTCATTTAAAACAGAACACAATGTCTGCCACTTTCAAATAAACTTTGTCAAAGCACTTTGAATTGCCTTTTATTATGATAAATACAACAAACCTCTGTGATGCATTGTTAAGCTAAAGTAACAGCTACCTCTGCAGCTTATTTTAGTATTTTATCCGCACAAAATATATTATAAGTTGCAGTATGGACTATTGCTCATACTTTCTCCAAATAACATAAGTCAAAATCCAAATCAAGAGGCACGACAGGTTTTTGGCATGGCTGTGCTATAGGTGATCCTGTAACTGTCTGCCTTCTATGGGTAACTATAAGGGGTCTTACTGTGAGTCTTCTCTAGGTAACAGAATACTGACTGGTAATCTACTGAAATGTAATGATTTATTATTATAGCTTAATATCTCAAAAGAAGACAGTACAGTTTTTAAGATAATGTACAGAACAGTAAATTTTCATGGAGAGGTCATCACAACAGTAAAACTTCCCTCCCATTGCACAGCTACTTTTCTTAATGTTTGTGAAAGTATACATATTTCTTAGTGTATGGTTTGTTCTGCATTTACTTCATTTTTCTCAGCACTGAAGCTTTGTCTGTGATGTATACACTCTAGTTGCAAGTCTTCCAGATTGAAGAACTGAAAAGAGTGCATAACAATGAGTGCATACAAAGCTTTATATGTGCCACCTGCATCAGTACCTTCACAGCTGCTATAATAGTATCATCTTCTGCAGGATAAAGGAGTAGCTTTAGAAAACCAGACAGACTGAGGGAAATCAGAATGTGGGCAAACCAAGGTGTAATAATTTACTGCTACTACCTCTCCTCAAAGATATACTGAGCAGTAAGTGTGTCTTACACAAATGGGCGTTTCATACATGGCACATAACCTTGAAAACAGTCTCATTTTACGTTCATACTTTACCAGTGATCTTTTTTAAATTTATTTATTTACTGTAAAGTGTAGCTGACAGATGTGCAATGGAATGGAAATGCAAGGAAGGTTACTGAAATGTCATTCAGCCTTAAAACAAGTATTAATTATTATTATTATTATTTTGAAATGCAAAACCAAGACCACAACTCTAGCTGAAGGTGCCTCTCACCAAAACGTGAAAAGATGCAATATAGAAACAAAAGTAGGAGACACCAACACGATATATCAGCTTCTCTGTTAAAAAGTCCAAACTCAAAGCAGCTTACAAAACGAGATGCACTTTAATGGAAAAAGAATAAGCGCTTTCGCGTAGTGCAAGGCTACGCTTCATCAGATGAAGCGTAGCCTTTATTCTTTTCCATTAAAGCATCTCGTTATTGTACTGCTTTGAGTTTACTTTCTTCAAGCTCATATATCTCCTACTTTGTTCTATATTACTGAAAATGTTATTATCTAGCTACACTATAGTGCTATGAGAAACCATTTATCTGTGAGCTTATTGAATGGCACAGCAACAATTTTAATTAGTTTTTCTTACCATTGTATGTTAATATTATTCATAAGACATTCAATTTAATATTTTTACATTCAAAGTCCAGGAAGAGGCATGTAGCCCTAAAGTTTGTATAGCTTTGAACCCCATCTGTTACCAGTCCAGTTTTTTTGTTTGCTTGTTTTTGCTCTTGCTACCATTATAATGAAGCACCACCCCAGAATGGTGTTTCAGCTTTGCAACAAACAAACACAGCTCATGTACCTTTGTATGCCTGACAGTCCTAAGACAGAATTCCAGTGCCCACATAATATATACTTCTGATGATAAAAGTCTGAGGAATACCTTCCCAAACTAAACTACTAAAACAACCTTCCATGGGGTCGCACTGTAGGATGATATATCTCATTTGAGTGAAACCTGCTGCAATTTTGGTGCCTGATACACATAAAACAACACAGGGATTAATGACTGTGAATGTACAAATGACTGTAAATGTTCACCCAACTTAAAATATCATAGGGATTAATGACTGTCAGTGTTCGCCTAATTCATAAAATAATGCAGTATTAATGACTGTGAATGTACACCTACTTCATGTTAGTAATGACCACTACAGCAATTGCTACAATACTTTTTACCTTAAATACACCTGCAAAGATCACAATAGATGCCTGTAGCACAGGAAAATGTGTACTGAAGTAGAATAATAAAAGTAATTGGAAACGAGTGCAGCCATTTTGGTTTCTCACTGGAAAATGTTCTGAGCTCCATGATATACAACTTAATAAGTGTCCATTTCTACAAATGAAGTCATGTCCAGCTGCAAATCCTAGCAGTAATTTCTCAATAGATATCATCTGTAGAAGAAACCTCCTGCTGCCCGCTTTTATCTCTCCCTCCCTTATTCACGTGTGGTGCAGTGAGTCACTATAATTTTATTTCTGTAACTATAATTACACAAGTAATACACAACGGTAACAATACAACATGCTTCTTGGAATGGAATATTATATCTAGCCGAACATCCTGTCAATACCTTTAGTACCCTAACATTATTTCATACCTCCAGATCGATCATATCTCGAGGAACAGGGGCTTTCTGGTTATCGTCACATTTCTGGATCACAATCCCATCAGTTTCAATTTCATTTTGCAAAAACTCTGAAAGACACAGATACACACACAAAAAAATTACCACAGGTATGAAACCCCTTCTGTCCCAAACTCCCCAACCATTTTAATCATCAGTTGTTGGGCAGACATACATTTTCGGCTTGTTTTACCTTACTAGGAATACCCATGGATGACTACCAGTCTCATATATTTCACAAGTGCTGTAAGCAGGGGGGTTAATATATCAGTTAAATGGATTGACATTAAGCAGAATATAGCACACATTAGCAAGAATAAGCAAGGCCATTTGTTGTACCCTCTCTATATGCCCACATGTGAGTCATCCATATTAAACTAGACACGTTACCAGCCAAATCCCTTTCAAGGAAGCCGCTAATGAGTTCTGCATAAACTCATCTCTTTATCCAAACTGTCACTTAATTAACACTCATTTGTCTCTCCAATGCAGATTACCTTCCAATGCAGTAAGTGATAGCAGCAAAGCCATCAATTTATTATTTAAAAACATCTCCTACTTACTATCTAGGACTTAAATACTCCATATACGTGAACTACAGTGCGTCTTTCAGCCAGGAGTAAACTATGTTATGAAGACAATATATCCACCTTTACAGACATGCATCCTATCTGTTAATATAGTATTATAAAGTACTCCCTGGCTTGTATATATTCTTTTTCTAGCTCACTTTTCTTCTCTGCCAGCCAATTATCAATCCTCTTACAATGGGTCTTGAAACAATTCATACTAAATGTAGAAGTGCCATCATCCAAGCAGCTATGCAGGAGTTTGGGCCTCTGTCTGTGGCCCATTTTCAGACTGCTGACAAGGGAAGATAGTCTTAATACCAAAGGCCTAAGGCTCTGACTTTACCATCCAAACAGGGACCATATGTATTTTAGGATAGATCCTAATTATCTCCAGGCTGGGGAGGTTAACTATGGGGCATTTTCTATTTTGTCTCTAACCTTCCCATTGGCTAACATGAGCATCCATGTTGTAATGAGGGCCTACTACACCCCCCCATTCATTCATGTTCCCACTCACATACAGTGAGAACTACCATCACTAGCTTGATAGTGCCAAGCCCATGTCTCTGATTCTTGGTTGTAATGGTATGGGCAGTCAAATGGACCATAACTCCTTTCATCCAGGATGAGTGAGATGACATCCAGCACCCAAGTCTCTATTCAAACTTGAGTTGTTTGGGTCATAGCCAGGGCTTTACCCTCCATATCACTGTTTTGCTTCCATGACCAACACATATGCAGATATCGTTATATAATTTGTATCAGTCATATGTATGTTACATAATCTTATTATGATGTGGTTTTGTTATTGTTCATTTTATGCTACATTAATGGGAGCACTCTTGGGTTCCTGGTCAACAAAAAATTAATTAATACCAATGACAAAAATGCAGGCAAATCTTTAAATCCTTTATCAGATTTGTTTTACCTTATCAAGGAAAAAGGTCTCTCTTCGAGCAGATCCCGTGTTCTAAAGCAGAAGGATTGTAAAGACTATTGGCGGACACCTTCAGAGGAAGAAGATACTCTATCTTTGGAGTAAACTGAAGACGTTACCATAGTTACCTAGAGGAATGTGTCACAAAATGTGCAGTTTTGGTCCCAAAAGCCAACATTAAGGATTAGGTTGACATAACGGTTAAGGTGTTCACCTTACAAACATAAGGTACACCGTTTGATACTCATTTGGGATAACTGACTAGGCTTAAAATGTTAAAATGGTGCACAAAAGTAGTTAGCCTAGTATGAACCTATGAACCTATTACTTTTAAAGACCATTATTTCTGTCATCAAGGTGCTAACAGAAGTAACTCCTCATGTAGCTGTAATTTGATATAAATACTGTATACTATGTACACAAATGAGTTTTGATTGAGATGTGGCTATTTCTAGCATCAGTGTCAGTGGCTCAACAGGTGAGTATACCTGCCTTTGGTACTAGAAGAGCAGATGTCTGTTGGTTCTTTAACTGCCACAAGTGATTGTGGGGTTGTTCCATTACTGGCACTACAGAACAGAATAAGGGGGATACTGCACTCCTCAGTATGACATCCTTTGGATGACATGCTAAACAGAGGTCCCATCTTTGTGATACCTCAGGTGGATGTAAAAGACACACAGCACTTATTAAAAATGAGTAAAGGAATTTCTCTAGTGCCCTAGCCAGTATAAATACTGTTTCTCTCTTCCCTGAAATGAGGCTAGCAACCTAGTGGAAGTAGTCTGGTAAACAAAAGATAAATAAATAGTTTGTCTACAAGTACCTGACAATCAAGCTGTGGTCCACATGCAAGGAATGTCAGCTAAGGAACATGCATGCACTATAGGACATTTAGCAGGCAGTCTTTCTTAGTGTGTACATGTTACAAATTCACAACGACTATTAATGCCCAGACAATTCAACCCTGTGGTTTCCATGCTATCTTTTCTTTTTCCTTGGGATAGAGATTTTATTAAAAAGAACAAATTCAAGTTAACAGCTGCGAGCATGATTTATGGCAAAACATCACAAACTTATCTCTATGATGCTTTACAGAATATACTTTCAAGTATTAAATTCAAGTATTAAAGGGGTTTCATTTCTGTTTAAACTTAGGTTTTTGGCTGCTCAACTATTAGAGCTAATTCACAAATGTATAATATTTATATTTTTGGGGAAAACTTTATTTGGAGTGGAGATTGAGTTTAGGTAAGTTCAAGCTCAGTTAAGTTTACGTAGGTGTGTGTGTGTGTGTGTGTGTGTGTGTGTGTGTGTGTGTGTGTGTGTGTGTGTGTGTGTGTGTGTGTGTGTGTGTGTGCACATGCTCATGAGTACGTCTATGTGTATATATCATATATATGTGTATATATATATATATATATATATATATATATATATATATATATATATATATTAAACAATTGACCCTTATAGTGAGGTGCAATAGTTTTCCAGCCTTAGTGGGGTAAGATGCCTCCTACTCATAAAGAAAAGCATTAAATCACAGGGGAAAAGTCACAGTGAGTGAACGGTGACATTGTTGTCTGAGACTCCCTGTAATCAGGAAAAAAAGAACAACAAATTGTAGACAAATTTACTTAAAACTTTAAAAGTAATCAAGCACATACAACTTGTTTAGAAATCAATACTTTTTATTGAAAAATATGAGATATTAATTTGATGAGCTCTTTTGCTCATAGCTGAGCATCATCAAATCTAAGTTCAGTTTTCATGGCATGCAGTATTTATATGCTTTAACACATAGTTCATTGTCAATTCACTCAAGCTGGGGTCATAAATGTAAGCCATAGGTTGTCTGGCCAAGCTACAGTAGGATAGGACTCATCTTTCATACCTATTCTGTATATATACTCCTACTGATAGCTAATAGTTTATTGCTTATGTGCTGTATTCCTAACCTATCCTGTGTAGCTAGCACCTAATTGATACAACCACTTTATATATTTCTTGACACACACTATTCACATTAGTTCATAGGTGTATACCAGGCTAATGACCACTGGAGCCCCACTTTATAAGCTTATCCATTCACCCCAGTTGTATCCTGCAAGTTTGTGTGAGTTGGAAGCCAGGGCAATGTTTACTGGCTGTCTGTCTATTAGAGATATAGGTGCTGGATAGGGTGTGTATGTCCAATTCCCCATCCACTGGTCCAGGTTTCTGTTGAATGGGGTTAGGGAAGATCTCTACTTCACCTGGATGGTAAGCCTGTTTCAGAGAGCGAGGATTCTCTGAGACACATACCTGCCTCTCTAATGTCTCATACTTATGTCACAAGCAAAGTTTAATCCTTAGATTCAGTAATTGTGATGTTTTGCATGCCAGGTATAAAATGTCTCTCAACAGTCTGTAGGAAACAGGATATAAAGATAAGGCTTTGAGACGATCTGCATAGGATATGCTGTTTATGCCTTGTATTCTTTTTGTGAGGATGTTCCAGTTGTTGCATGTGTCTGATCAGGTACATACTGAAGTGGGCATTGTACCCTATGATGGGCCTGATGGGGGCTGAATGCAGTGGAACTATGACTTCCTTGCACCTAGATGCCATTCCCCTGCTTATAAGTTGAGCAACATAGAATGATTTAGTTACTACCTAAGATAAATGTTGGTTGAAAACCAAGTTACTGTCTATATACATACCAAAATCCTGGACTACTGATTCTACTCATAGGGTTGTGTTATCAATGAGGCAATTTCCTAGAGTTGCTGACTTCCCAAAGGGTACTCTTATGCTTTCCTTGGCACTGAGTTTTAACCCATTTCTTTGGCATGAGTATTTTGTCTGTATTAGTCCTTTATGTAGGATATTAGGGTCTTGGTGGGATTCTATGACTGTTTCTAATTTGCAAACATCCGTAAACGTGGTCAACTGGAGGCCCTTGACATTAGCCTTGACATCTGACAGATGACAAAAAGGAGTGGACTTACCCATAGAGTTCTTAGGGACTCTGCTAGTGGCCAGCCTGTTTGTGGAGGTGGTCTTCCCTAGCCTAACTTCCTGGGTTCTGTCAGAAAGGCAGTTGCCTAGCCAATGCGTAACATAAAGTCTTAAATCTGGCAATGGAATTAAAACATAGAAGTTTATGTGTGCAGATTTTTTTGTGGGTGTAGAGAAGGAGCTTAGGTTTTCTTATGCCAATATCCATGAGTTTGTTTGCAATGCTTAAGTGAGTTATTACATAAAATGCTTTAGCTAGGTCAAGGTAGGTGGTATGCACCATGTTGCTCCCATTCATTGTCTTGGTGGCCCTTTCAAAGAAGTTCAGGAGGCTGAGTCAACATGAACTCTATCCTTGACAAACCTAAACTGGGCTGGATCTAGTGTTTGAAGGTTTTCTATGTCTTTATTCATTATTTCCATGATAATTCTTTCCATGGCTTAACATATGAGAATAGTCAGTCTCATGGGTCTATATGATTGATTGCTTTTATCATGAAGGAGACAGCACTGTGGCCTGACCTTGCCAGACAGGACACTACATGGGTGGGGAGTGGAGGGTAAAGTATTCAACCATATTTAAGAGCACCAGGTTGAGTATGTTTGCATGCCAAGTGAGCATATGGACTATCTGGTCCAAGGTGTTTGTAAGTCCAGGAAACTCTGAGCCTGTAACTTTGGGGTTGTGTACGTACCCCAGTTTAAAGTGGGGTAATTGAAGCCACCCATGAATGTGGTATTGGACTGAATGGTAAAGTCCTCCAGTCTGTCCAAGTATGAGTTATGCGTTTCTTGGGTCATAGAAGGTGGCCTATAGCTTTCAAGGATATGATATGGGACTTTATCTTTGGAAATCTGGACATGGAAAAGCTCAAGTGCATCATCCTCTTTGACTAGTCAAAACTATGTTTGACTAGTTTAAGCCATGTAACCAAGAGCCAGCAGGAAGAAAAACAAATCCAAATGAGGCAACCACTTTATTTGAGTTGAGCACTTTCCTCTCCACTAAAGAGACTTCATCAGAACAATGTGCACACAACACCCAGCCTTTTATATACCCTCCCCAATTAATTAATCAGAACTTTAATGAGAATCAATTAAAAGCAAAAAAAAACATATTGGTAATAAAACCCCCTTCAGCATTGTTACAATTAATTACCATAACCAAGTTTCATGTACAGACTTAAAATTCCTTGTTAAAAATAACAATAAACCATCTTAAAACTGTATTAAAAAAAAAAAAATATATATATATATATATATATAAACATTACATTCTGCACTGTAACAAATTAGTTCAGTTAGCCTAAAATGTGGTCCATTTTCAAAATACTGGATATACTACCTTTGTGGTTTTGTGAACTGGTTTTTCCTCTACCTTTGTAGTTTCAGTAACTGCACAGATCTCCATATTCTCCAGGGTGAGGAGACCCTGTTGGGAGTGGAGTTTGTTTAGGCTCCTGGCATTGAGCAGTTACACCTTTAGATTCCTTTAGGTTGGTTTTGCTATGTCAGAATGTTTGTCAGTTTGGCATTGCCTAAAAAAGATGCAATGGGGGATAGCAAGCCTAGAGGGGACAGATGCAGATGATTCTTGGCCAAGCAACACGGTCTATTGACCATATCCTTCCATGGGAACAAATACTGTACCCCCCTAGAATGACAGCAGAAGTTAAGTCAGTTCATACTTCAACTTATCTGTGTTGTAATACCTTGATGTTATTTGCCATATTTAACAAGGCCATGAACTAGCACATACGTCGTAACCTGTCAAAGTATAAGCTTTAAGTACTGCACTTCTGTAATCATAACTGCAGCTAGTCAGGACCATGATGAGAACTATCTCGCTGACCTAGTGTATCCCTTATGTCACAAATTGAAGGCCCAAGGAAACAAACTGCTGCAGGTTAAATCCAGAAGAACTTTAATCTAGAAACTTTTTGAAATATTGTCATGATGAAAGCGCTTATCTCTCATAGTTTTAAACAAGTTTTTATTTCAAAAAGTTTCTAGATTAAAGTTCTTCCAGATTTTACCTGCAGCAGTTTGTTTCTTTGGGACTTCCATTTGTGTTTTAATCTGTGTTTTTTCAGTTTGTTTTTTATCCCTTATGTCAGGTAAAGTACCACTTTTTCCATGAAAGAGTGAATACAAACATATAGTGAAACATCAATTATAAGTGTGTGTCAAAAGACATGAACGGGTCCTGTATGTGCTAGGGCTAAGATAAAATACAAAATTCTATGACAGTGATCTGAACAGAGTAATATGAGGAAAGGAGTGTACTTTAGAAGATTAAAATCTCAGTAAACCAACTTTCACAATGCAGAGACAACAATGCCGAAAACACAGAAGACTGACAAGCCACATCGCCAGCTCCCCCCCAAAAAATGACCCATTAACACACAACATACCTCTCACGAAATTCAGAAACAAAATAAACAACCCAACCTGTCTTACTACTGCTCTGTCACTTGAAATCTACAAAGCAGCTACCTAACTCTCCCCTAAACCCCACCCACAAACCAGTACCTGCAAACTAATACAACATCCTACTGATTATTCATTAAAATATCTACACCACCCACATGAAAATTCAGTGGAGATGTCTGAAATAAATATTTAAAATCATTTTAATTTAAACTTTTCCGTTTTTGCTGCGCCCCCCCCCCCCAAAAAAACCCTGCTAATTTAAAATACCAACTCCAAGATCGCACTACAGTGTGGAACTGAGCATATTTCTTGTTCTGCTCAGCTGTTAGCAACAGTTGGCATTCCAGATGTTTGATCTTCTGGGTATCATTAAAATGGAGTTTCAGTATCTGAAAATTTGGCATTGCCTTCTCAGCGTTATGAAAATCAGTCTGCTGAGATTTCGATCTTCTACAGTAGACCTGAGGAAAGATGCAATAGACTCCTATTTCAATATGTCCCACCTAATGACAAAATATATCAAATAAGAGGAAAACAGTAATGTGTGTCATAAGTCTTAGTTAATGCTTTTGAAGACAACCAACTCCAGTATCATGAAAGTCCTATGGAAGTTACCACAACTGTAATCCCTATCATGCAGCTTTGTGTAGTTTTCACCAGGGGAAACAGTGGGCTGCAGGAAGTGTATGTTGTGCCAGTGCAGAGTTGTGTAAGTGAAGTGGAAAATATAAATGTATGGACTGTCAAATCCTTGACAGCACACTGTAGCCACTTGATCTTTAAATATAAAACATATATTCATATATTCATCTGCATATAGCTGAGACAAGTACATATTAATTCAAAGCCTGTTAATACAGTACTGAACAATTAGGTGCATTATAAATATAGGTCCACAATGCCTTTAGTCATACATATTAGAACAGAGGAGGTATTGCAGGTTGTGAACTAATACAAGTTCAGTCTATGGTGGGAAGATAATCACAAATGTATGAATCTGTTGAAAAGAGACTAAATTAATGTGTGATATTAGGGCTAAATTATAGTAAGTGGTGAATCAGTCAGAACAGGAAGCATACCTCTCAACCTCTTAGTGCAAAAAAAATCTGGACAAAGCCAAAAATGATGAGGGGACAAAGGCTCAAAAATAGGCATCTATATCATCTTGTCAAAAGACTAAAATGTCGAACAGCAATATGATCGTAAATACCAGACATCGAAATTGTTTCTTGTGGGGGGGGTTGCGCCCCCCACACCCCCCATTAATTATATATATACCAACTCTGAGATCGCACTACAGTGAGGAAAGAACAAATTACCCGATCCTCACTGTACCACAATCTCGCAACAACACTTTCAATGTACGGCATTTGAGATAATATTGCCTTTCGACATTTTCAAAATTTGATAACGTGAAGTAGACCCAAAAATAGAGATAGATTTTTAAATATTATTATAATGTATAAAGTTGCTAAAATAGCAGATTTTGTATTAGCATGCACTTTCTGAAGGATATGAAGTCTGAAACTCAAATGACAGTCATTACTTAGTCATTTCAATCCCTGATGATTTGCCAGAAAATCACAAATTTTATGACAAACTAACCAAAAACAGGAGGCAAAAATCTGCCCAGCTGAGAGGTTTGACAGGAAGGTACCATTATGTAATATATAAGATAAACAGATACATAGATAGCTACACACACACACACACATATATATATATTTATTTATATATATATATATATATATATATATATATTTATTTATTTATTTATATATATATATATATATATATATTTATTTATTTATTTATATATATATATATATATATATATAAATATATATATATGTTAGCAAAATTATTTTAACCAGCATATGATTGACAGTAAAAATATCAACAGCAGAAGATCTAAATAGCAACATATCTAAACTGCAACACATATAAACGTAAAATACTGATAAAATTGAGTTTATACTCAGGAAGGTTTATGCCTTTTTCCCACTGTTGTGTGACCTCTGAGTTGGTTTATGTAATTAGCAGTGGGTGTGAGGGATGCATGGGGGCTTCCACCCCTGCAAAAGCATTGGCTTTGTATTTGGTCAGATTTTGTCAACATGCACCCCACACACCCTGCTAATTGCATATACCTACAATGAGATCTCATAACAGCGGGGAAAGGGTATAAACTCTTCCATAGTATAACTTCAATTTTTGTCAGTATTTGCATTTAGATGCTGTGTAGTTTAGACATTTTGCAGTTTAGATATTTTGTCAGTATTTTGACTGTTGATCATATTTATTTTATTATTATCTGTTTGACATTTGTTGACCAGGTTAGTCCGACTGAGCTGATTGACCTTTTTCGGCAGAGGCCCAGGGAGAAAAGCTGCACAGTTAACACATATGCAAAGTATAGTACAGCATTAAAAAGGTAGTTTGTAGCCGACAATTAATAGTGTTAGGTCCACAGTTAACATGTATGCAAAGTACAGTACAGTATTAATAAAGTCTTTACAAAGTTTACCATTAATATTGTAAAGGCACCAAGGCTATATACAAAGTTATACAATCTTATCACGAACACCTTCATTAAGTATGTTCCTACAGTATTAAGAAGTTAGAACAAACAGGTTAACAGAAAGAGAGGAAAAACATAGACTTTCTTCTTCAAGAAAACACCAGACTCATTAGAGCCAGGAGAAACAATATAAGAATCTATGGCATCCTGGAGCAAATGGAGGAGGACAATATGATTAATTCCCTGACTTTTTGGATTCCTAAAATCCTAAACTACCTAAAGCACTATCCTTTGAGATAGAAACGGCACATGGGTCTTTAACTACAACTTTTGTATCCAGTAAAAATAGCCGTCCAAGATCTACTATTGTAAAATTTATCTCCACTGAAGACAAAGACCTTGTTTTCAGAATTGCCAGGTCCCTTGCTCTATTAAAAATTGGTGACCAAACTATCAGGTTTGACAATGACTTTTCACCCCTTGTAATGTCCAAAAGAAGAGCATGCGTCCCTCTAATAAAATATTAAAAAAGGAAGGAATGAAAGCACAACTCATATTCCCAGCAAGAATAAAACTATCCCTGCCACAAGGAAAGAAAACTTTTGACTCTTTGAAAGAAGCATCCACATTTGTCCAAAAAAGAATCCTTTAAGTCAGCCTGAACCTATGGATTCTTCAA
Organism: Protopterus annectens; assembly: GCF_019279795.1. Lineage (NCBI taxonomy): Eukaryota > Metazoa > Chordata > Ceratodontiformes > Protopteridae > Protopterus > Protopterus annectens. Next base: position 776,406,801 of record NC_056745.1, on the reverse strand, counting down.
TGAACTTAAAAAGACAAGCTTCAAAAAATGGGTGGACTATTAAGGAAAAAAAGAAAACCAGAGACAAATGATTATACATAACTTCACCTTTCATGCAAGTTTTTGTTTTCACCCTTTTAAATATTGTGGAATCATACACAGAAGGTAATGTAACTTCTTTTTTTCTTTTGTATTATCTTTTCCACAACGATGCTAACTTCATAAATAATATATAGTGCTCAAAATTCAAGTAAATCAAAATCTTACCCAACTGCAAACTACTATTTTATACGTTTATGTCTTTATATACATGGCATAACACTTGTGAAATGGTATAAAATCACTAACTCATTTCATATATTTATATATATTTCTTTTATATCATATACTTATTTATTCATGTATGTGTCTTCCCTTTCTGTTTTAGTCCTAGTTTCATAGTATTTAATCAATGCAGGAGAGAGAAATGCTTACTGGGTTACTTTTAAGTATTTAAAAAGAAAGTTGTGACATTTTCTTATTATATAGGCATTTACTACTTAACTGAACCTCTGCAATCTGCTCCATTTAGCTAATATATCTTATAGCTGTGTATGGTTGGTAATTTGGAGCCTTTATTTTAAATATTCATATTTTAGAAGTTATGCTTAAAAGCTCCGCTTCACTAGAAAACTCCCACCTACTTATTTTTTTTGATGGAATTTTGACAACTTTTGTGACAAGCTTGAGCTTCTAAAGGCTTCAGTTAGCACCCAGACTTGTGAAAAACAATCTGTGATGTCTTTCAGGAAGTAGGCGTGACCTTTGAACCTGTTTCTCTTCACTGAACTCTAACAGCCAATCAGATTCAAGAATGATCGTTTGAACTGTGTTTTCATTCATTTAGCAATTAGTTTTATCTAAAAAAGTCTTATACGTATATATTTTACTGTAAATAGTGATTTATTTAATCTGAATTGCATTTATATTTAAATAAGAATTCCAAATATGTTTCTGACAATGACAGTTTGAAATGCATCTTTTTCCTGTCTGTTTTAATGACATTATAGTCCTGTATTTACTCATAGTAACAAATAATTATTAGAATTAATCAATTTATCTTAGTCTGTTTAGATAAAAAATGTTAAGATATTCTATACAGCTTTATGTTCTTAGTTCATGCATACATAGTATATTAAATCAATTTTTTCCTTTTGTATGTTTTTGATGTACATGCGGTTTCCCTTCTGCTTGCTATTAACCTGCAGTAGCTAGGAATTCTCACTAGATGTCATGAGAGGGTTAGTTTCTTGCTTCTACGAAAGATATAGTAAGCCTGGATTTAGCTTATCCATGCAGGAGGTTGTTAAAATGTGCAGTTTTAGTGTTTTCAAATTTAGAGTTTTTAAATTGTCCATAACAGTATTTAAAAATGTATTTGTCATAATGAATCAAGGAAAGCACTTTTCAATTTTACTTATAATAGCAGCCTCCATTAAATGATAATATTTAACATTATATCTATTGAACATGAACAATGAACAATCCCATGAAAAGAAATAGTGTCAGCAAATATTTAATGCTACATAAAGCAGATTTTGCATTCATTCAGGAATCCCACTTAGTAACAGAAGATCTAAGCAAATTAACCTTTAAGGATTATAATATTTCGGTAAGTTCAAACTACAACCACAAAAGAAGAGGGGTCCTAATTTTACACAGAAATCAATGAGAATTCCAGAAATAGTTGACTCATACTCAAGCAATGATGGTATGCTTGCTTTAGTCATAGTAAAACTAGATAAAAAGATGCACACTTTTGCAAACACCTACTGGATACTGGTATTGGGACTTTAACTGTGAAAAAAACGTTTAGACACTATAACATTAAAGACTAAAGGTGAGTTACTATTAGCAGGTGATTTTAATTGCATCTTGTCCTCCACTGATGCTACAAGCTATAAGCCCTTCAAGATGTCCTCTGTTTCCAAGCACTTGAACAACTATATAAAAGACATAAAGCTGATTGATACTGATGATATAAAAATATTATCCTGCCTGAAATATTCTCACTACTCTTATAGATTTGGCACGCAGACCAACATAGACAAAGTCTTTGTAACCAGTTCTTTATTGGCCAAAATTGAAAATGTAGTGTTGACATCATCCCTATGTCTGACCACAATTTTATCACCTTCAATGCAACACTAAATACTGGTCCCTTAAACTTCTTCCAAAGACTACCTGCTTATCTAGTAACCGTACAAGGATTCAAGGAATGGTTTCTAGATGAAATAAAGCTTTACTTAGATGTCAGTAATAATGGAGAGGTTTCAGATATTATCCTATGGGACACTTTAAAGGTAATCGCACATGGTAAAGTAAAAAGTTGATATAAAAGGAAAGAGTGGAATAAAAAACTGGTAGACATACAAAAAGAAACTGATGAACTAAAACTTACAGCAAATGACAAATCTGCATTAGCTGACATATGTAAACTGAACAAGGAATATCAGGCTATCATGCAGCACAACATATCAATAAATCTGGAAAAAATCAGACTACAATCTTAGTCAATTAATCTCAAGAGTATGCACAGGATTGCGACTAGATCTAAACATTTAAATGAAAAAGTCATATAAAAGAAATATACACTAGAAATAATCAGACTATCAAAGTTACATATATAAAAAGTATCTTATTATGTTTTAAAAACCAGTATGAGAATATTAATAATAATGACACCTCTACAAGAGATAACAAAAGTATTGACAACTTTCTCGCTAATAATATTCCAAAGAAGCTACCCAAACACAATATTAATAACATAGATAAACCCTTTTCCTTTAAAGAATTAAAGTAACAAATAAAAACTCTTAAGACAAAAAAGGCATCAGGGCTGGATGCTCTAATTCTGGAATTTTGCAAAATCTTACCTATTAACATCTTGAAAATATTAATCAATGCATTCCAAGAAGTTAAAACTACAGCAAACATCCCTCCCTCATGGAAATATTCTATCATCTCTCCCATCTTAAAACCAAATAAAGAGCCCAACCTTTATACATCATACAGGCCAATTTCTTTGCTTAACATTGATTACAAGATATTAATGTCCATCTTAGCAGACAGATTAAATAATATTCTTTCAGTCTTAATTCATGAAGACCAAACTGAGTTTATCAAAAACAGAAAGGTACAAGACAATGTAATTAGAGTACTGTCCTTAATAGACTTAGCAAACAAGACATACATGAGCTTTCTATTTTAAGCCTTGATATAGATAAAGCTTTTGACTCCCTAGTTTGGCCATATTTGTTTAAAGCACTGCAAAAATACAATTTCTCCCCAAACTTTATAGGAGTAATTAAAAAAACTATATGAAAAGTCTATAGCATATGTAAATATTGGATCTTATTTATCTAGCCCATTTGAAATATTAAGAGGTACTAAACAGGGGTGCCCCCTCTCCCCATTATTCTTTGCCCAGGCTACTGAGCCTCTTGCAAATTATTCTAGAACTAATTACAGTGTTAAAGGATATAAAGTGTCAGAAAAATTCTCCCACAAGATACAACTGTTTGTAGATTATCTACTAATAACGTCGAATGATACTGAAAATTCAATAGATCACCTATTACATAATCTAGACTTCTTTGCAAACATATCTGGTCTAAAATTCAATCACAACAAAATGTAGGCACTTCTAGTGAATAAAAAAATGTTACTATGAAACTTAGATCAAAAAGAGACATAAACTAGGAGGCCACATATTAAATATCTAGGTATCATTATTGAATCTAATTATAAAAAAATCACCCCCATCTAATTACCAACAACTTATACACTCAATTACAAGTCTAACTCACAGTTGGAGCAGGCTCTTCTTCACATTTGAAGACAGACTAACTTTAATCAAAATTATACTGTTACCTAAACTCTTATTCATTAGCCAAGGTTTAATAATTCCCCACCTGTCAAAATTAAACAGAAAATTAGTAACTTATTACTCATCTTCCTTTGGTATCCCAAAGAAAAAACAAGAATTTCTCTTCTCTGGCACACCACAAGCTGGGATGAAGGAGATGAAGAGTTTCCAAATATTGATTTTTATTTAAACTCTACATTTATTAATATGGTGTTGCTTTGGAATAATACTTTGTATACATCATATTGGAAATCAATACATGAAACCTTACTTCTTAATGGTAATAGGACATTGCTTGAACCATATACTCAAATACATACAATCATTTTTATATGAATTTAAAAAATATATATTCAAAGTGAAAGGTCAAAAGTTGTTCTTACACCTCTTACAAACCAAATATTGCTGTTGTTTAAAAAGCTTATGTTTTCTAATTAATTAATTAAGAATTTATTAATAATTGTTTCCTATTGCCTACACAAATGAATATGTGATATATTTTGATACTCAGAAAATGTTAGAATTTAAGAAGGATGAATCTATTTCTCTCAGCTAATAAAATAAGTTTAGCAGACTATTTGATCAGCAGATATAGTTTGCAAAATTGCAATTGGCTGGACATCCAAACTTGTAAGTATTTTATACATACTAAGCTTGTACTCTCATTAGAGGCATACAATAAGAGCAACTTAAAAATCTTAGATTTTATCTAAACAGTTATCAATAGCTCACCCAAGAACACTTCATACATATTTGTTATTTATAAAATTCTCAGAAATTATTTTAGCAAAACAGATGCTTCTTTTTGGAATTATTCAAGTGAAGTTAATTAGCAAGAATTCTCAGAAAAAGATTAAAAAAAAAACTTTGTTTACAGTCAGTGAAGGAATCCACATCTTCCCTGTTCCGGCATGTATACACATGGACATTTTTACATAAATGTTTTTTCACCCCACATAGACTAGTAATAATGTACAACACAGATTAAATGAAATGCTGGAGATGTGGACACCCTGATGCTGACTGGATATATATGGTTGTTAACTGCAAAATAATTTCCCCATTTTTGTTAGACTTTAAATATCTTTGTAAAGCTCTATGGAATGACAACTGTATAATTCCTGATTGCATTATCCTTTTCAATGTTCCTGTTCCTGAAGTAATTCCTAAAAAACAAACATTTTTACTATGGTCTATCATCTCTATAGCAAGGAAAATTGTTACTAAAAATTAGAAATCCCAATCTACTCCTGTCTTTAAAGTTGAGTTTATTTATCTTGTGAAATACATTTGTAAGAACGAAATTGCTACTATAAAAGCAAGAACCAACAACATAACTCATCATTTAATTGCTTGGACAAAATTGTCTAATCTTTTAGAGTTTATTAAGTGTTCTCTTACATATATTGCTTTTTTTTAATTGTTGTGGACATTGTATATAGTTTATATGTATTTTTCTTGTTCTATGCTGTTAAGTTGTGTTTTAAAATGAATAAAAACATTTTGAAAAAAAAAGCAAAAACAAAGTTTACCATTAATATTGTACAGGCACCAAGTCTATATACAAAGTTATACAATCTAATCAGAACACCTTCATTAAGGAAGTTGCTACATAGTAGCATAGAATATGAAAGAATGTTGGCAAGCATTTAGCTACTGGTTATTTAGTTTACAAATAGTTTTAGTCATAAACATATTAGAGTAGACAGAGTAGGTAGTGTAAGGTATTTACAAGACAGCTTTGCAATTTTGGAATTTAAGATAAAAAAGGGTGTAGGTAGAATGCTGACAAGGTGAGAGTAGACAGTTAAGGAGGGCATGTGCAGTGGCAGGTCCAGGTGCTTCTTAGAAAGTTTTTGTTAGCAGGTTTGACTTGCTTTGGTTGTTTAAGACTTCTAATATCCAGGGGGAGTTTGTTCCAAGAGAGGGCAGGGTAGTAGCTATAAAGGTTTTGTCCTATTTTGTTTTTTAGTTTGTAGATGTGCTTTCTAGAGTCCTGGGAGAGGTTTAGAGGGAGACAAGGGAGATGATGGGACCGGAAGAAGGCACAAGATGGAATGAAGAATCTGAAACAGTGAGAGAAGTAGTTGGTGGGGAAATTCTAGCCAATTTAAGCTGTTGAGAGAAAGACAATGGTGAGATTTTTAAGTCTGATTTGCAGCAAATCTGTCAGCTTTATTGTATGTAGTTTCTAATTTTGTTAAGAGAAAGTTTTGAAGATTGGTGAGGATTTGTGAGCTGTATAATAGGCTAGGGAGAAGACAGGCATGGGAGAGGGAAATTTTGGCTTTGTTAGACAGGATTTTTTATTTTTGTAATGAATGCCAAGTTTTAGGTGTTTTTTTTTTTTTTTTGATGTAGTTGTGTACAAGGAAAGCTGAGTTGGTCATCTATTATGACCCCCGAAAAGTGCAGTTAGAATCAACTGTGATGGAAGTGTTGAGAGATGAGACATATAAAGTAGATTTGAGGGTGATTCTGGGGTTTTAGTCAAAAAAGCAAGAGTTTAGTCTTTTTGGGATTTAGGATTAACTGATTCTTTGAAAGTCAGTTTTCAACAGATATGAAGGATTTTTGGGTAATTGTGTTTAGGTCAGAGAGGGTATCAGCAATGGTGATGACTGTGGAGCCATCTGCATTTTGCACAAGTGATGATTGTGGACAGGAAGTATAGAGTAGATTAGTAAATATGTTGAAGAGTAAAGAACCAAGAACGGATCCTTGCAGGGGAGGGTGTAGAGAGCCATTTTACAGATTGCTGTCAGTCACTGAGGTATCTAGAAAAACAGGAGATAGTTGAAGTGGAAAAATTATGATCAGAGAGTTCGGCCAGCAACAGGGAGTGGGAGACTGTTTCAAATGCTTTAGAGAGATCGAGGAATAGGCAAGACATTAGTTGTTATTATCTCAAGCCAGGGAGATGGTGTTGATAAAGGATATAAGGGCTGTGGATGTGCTATATTTTGGGTGAAAGCTATGTTGTGTTAGGTTTTCTTGTAGTAGGTAATCTATGATTTATTTGTGTATGCATTTTTCTAATATTTTAAATAGAGGTGATAAAATTGTTATTGACCTGAAGCTGGAAACTTCTGTGGAATTGTCTACTTTGTGTATGGGTAAGGTAAATAATTGTTTCCAGATTGAGGGAACTTTGGATTCAGTGATAGAATAATTCATAATTATGGAGACAGAAAGGGCAAGAGATTTTGCTGCTTTCTGTAGGAAGAATGGAGGTAAATTATCAACTGAGGGGAGTAGGGTTTCAGTTTGAGAAGTAAGGATTTTATGTAGCTGATAAATACTGGTTTAAGAGATAAATAATTTGTGGATTTAGACGATATGCTGGTCTAGGTCTGTATAGAATACACTGGTTATGCCCCTGTTCTAAACCTGATTAACCTTCCCTTATTTACTGGGCTCTGTTTACCTGCTAATCTCTCAGTACTAACTCCAATCCTCCTTTATAATATATACAACTTTAGACTTGCTATGTTTAACTGACCTATCCTGTTGATATTTTCTTAATTTTAGATGTTTAATGAGTTTCTTTATTTATCTGACCTTGTCTTGTTGAGATTTTCTTTGTATATGTGATACGTTTGTTAGATAGTTATGTAATTGAGCTTCCTCCCTTTGTTAATGTATTTTATAGCATTTTTTTGTTACTAAATTCTCCTGGAGCTTATCTCCCTGGGCCTCTACTGAAAATGGACATTTATCCATTTAGACTAGCCCGGTCAACAAATGTAAAATAAAATAAAATAAATAAATAAATAAAATAAAATAAAATAAATATAGGTACAGCCATATAAATATATATATATATACATATATATATATATATATATATATATATATATATACACACACACACACACACACATATATATATATATATATATATATATATATGTATATATATATATATATATATATATATATGTGTGTGTGTGTGTGTATATATATATATATATATATATATATATATATATATAGAGAGAGAGAGAGATGTCTACATACACACACATATAATATAAACTATATAATGATGGTGCTTACATGTAGTCTGTATGTAAGGGTGTAAATGTCATGTAGAATAAAGCAAAATGCTAATTTGTAAGCATTTAATGTTAAAAAATTATGACCTGAAAGATTCTTTCATATCAGGATTCGAATTTCACGGATTGCTTTGGCCTGCTCTGCTATATCTGGTTAGATTTTTCATTTTAACAAAATTTACTCTCTCAAAATTGTTTTCATCTTATATTTCCTGTGTACTACAGTCCCTTCAGTTTGATCCCAGGTCCTCCATTTCTGAAATGTTTTTCTCAAGAAAATAATATATTTATATACTCTGTTTCTTCTTCTAATATGTATGCACCACTGTTATCCCCTCCTCTTCTGTTTATTCATTTATTATTTAGGATGCATATCGTGTAGTATTTTTGACGGGTCACAGTACAAAGGGTCAGATTGCTGATCAGACTCTTATTGGGCATCTAGTAAGACAGAAGACTGCTTGATTAATCAGAAGCATAAAGCTAACATAAAAAGTATTGGTAAGCTATTTTACAGCTGTAGGAGTGCTACAGCAGAAGTGCATCACTGACGTGGCAGATGTCAGCTATCAAAATGAAGGTATGCAAGTGCAACCATGTAAATGTATGCACAATGTAGCACCGCATAGCTCTATCTTATGCTCGGCCACCAAAAGAATGGAAGCATAGTGGCATTGGTTAGGCTACTGTAGGTCTGCACATCAAAGTGCCAACCCTATTCACTATAAAAATGTGGATGAATGGAAATAGATACAAAAATAAGAAAGTGGAGAACAGCAAGCAGAGGGGGAACACAGTAGGGTAACTAGAAGGTATGAAAGACAGTAGGATGGAAGGGTAATTTTTTGAAAGAGACCCTTTTAGAAGTGTAGAAAAGAAGGGTTGTCAGAAACAGAAGTAAAGGAAGGTTATAGAAAGGATAGAGGGAGAAGGGCAGGAAGCATGTGCAGAGAGAGAGTGAGACAATCATAAAACACAGAAGGTTAGGAAGACAGTGGATGGACATAGATATACAGAGGGTGGTCACGTAGCAATGGGAGGGTTGGACAATGAACAAGAAATGTGGAATAACACTGAGGAGAGAGAAATGTAAGGATGGGAGTAGGTCAGTCAACTGGAATGGCGGGATGCATGCCCAGTGAGCAACAAACACAAACATCACTCACCTGGATGGCACATTTTAGGTTCTTCTTGCTCCTTTTGTAGCATGTTGATGATGCCTGTTGATTGTGTGCCCCCATGAGCCATGCCAGAAGGCATTTCATGTTGTTGAGGTGAGCATCCACTTGCTTCTACACCTCAACTGCCATCAGCCTCCATACCTAATGCCCAGACACCACTCCCTGCTGCCAGAAGAATCATTACTACCTTCTGCAATGTCCAGCTATGATCAATTGCCACTCTTCCATTGATTCAAATCAAAGTATGCTCTCAAGTACAGGTCAGAAACAGGTAGGATACCAGATCAGACTACTATTGGATATTTAAAAAAAAAATCTTGAAATATGTCTCTCTCTCTCTCTCTCTCTCATTCTCTCTCTTCCTTTTGGATGATGCCAGTGTCATTATTCACCTTCCTGGCATGTTCAAGCCAAGCATCCATCTTCCAGAAGGCCTCATGATATTGCCCTAGCTGGCTCCTTGTGCAAGAAGCACAAGAAACTGTTGCCCTCCGTGATACAGCATGCTGGTGTTCCACAGCATCTGAAGTAGTCATGGCCTTTCAGTCAGGTCAACTCAATGAGCAAAATGGTAGCCCTTTGCAAACAATTGCATGTTTTAGATCACTTCATGTTGTACAGAGCTGCATAGTGGTGCTACTATATCTCTAGAGTGCAACATCATGGCGTTACTATATCTCCAAAGTTCTACACCATGGCACTATGGACATGCATATGCTATATGAACAGGCATACTGGTCACAAGCATCATGATCACTGTGACAAGCATGGCTACTGTTGGTATTTCTGGGTAGTGCTATGGGTTATAATAGCAGTTCAGAAAATGTTATCAACATAACCGCCATGCTGCATGACCCTTGTTAGAATAATATAATATGATAACTCTATCTTGCACAACTTCATTCAGTACCATACAACTGTGGAAAGCTTTCAGAAGAAATTCTGTGGATTTAAAACATTAATGAAGGAGTTGGAAAGTGTAGAAGAGACTCCTATCTCATTAAATATATCAGTTAAGAACAACAAACCTTGTGGTGGAAATCATTCACATAGAGGCAAATATTATGATGTACATGTAAATGGGAAACCAGGACACTGGCCAGAAGGGATAGTTCCGCCATACCTAGAAGTAGCTTAGATGTGGGGGCTAGGCTAGCTCCAAGTGACCCATGTGTCAGCTGGGAGCAAACAAGCTAAGTAATGTCAACAGAATTCTATTTTCCTTTTAATGACAACAATCTTACATTTCTCTGAATGTTGCACAAAAATCATCAACAAATGCTTGAGTTAAATGAAGAACCATGTAAAGTGAAATATAGGCTGGTAAAGATAATTTTGGTGACAGAACTGATATATTATACATTGCTTTCAGAATGTGTTGAAGACAGTCTGGTAATATCTATAAAACTGAGTATCCAGAAAATCAATAGTGAAAAGGCAGGCTTTCACTGGCTCTGTGGCAGAGAGTGATAGAGCCCTGAATGTAACCCCACGTAACCCGAGTTTGATTGGTGGCTTGGGTATTGGAAGTGCTGGGCAGGGGGATGGCATGAGTAGCTTGCCCTGACCAGCTTACCCATCCTCTAGGATTTCAGCTGGCAGATGGAATACTTCCCAGTTGAGGCTGAATGTTTACTTGGTCGTCTGGAATAAACACAGAAAGTTTACTGAATAACTCATGTTCATCTTATAATAAACAGAAAAAATAGAGGAGTACCTGATATGCTGACTCATTCAAATCTAGTAAGGAAATTGGTGACATTCCTAGAAAACATTGATGTACAACTTCTACAGAGGAAAAAATAAACTATGATAAAATCCACCCATGTAAGCTGATACACAAAAGAAGCAGACATTAAAGATACGGTGGTATAAGGTAACATAATGATCATTGTTGCATGGCTAATACTGCTATTACTGGTATGCCACCCTGTACTGCAAGAAGTATGCACACACACACACATATCCATATATCACCCTTCTTTTTTTACTCATTTTTACCCTTGCTGACCATGTCACTCCTCTACTTATTACTTTATGTTCACACTGTACAAACAAGCACTGCATTGTCAGTAACCCTTTAATGTTTATAAGAAGTGCAAGACTGACTTGTGCAACTCCCAACACTTCAAAAAGAAACTGAAATTGAAGCACCCTTGTTGGTAATACGTACTAACTCTGATGTCGCACTACCTCCAAGAAGACAGCATACTGCAAGATACTGCAATCATGGATTTAGTGTATGTATCCCATTCATTTCCACCATTTATTGTGAAGACAGCAATTACAGTCATTGCTCTGCCAAGAGGCAGTCAGGGCTTTCTGCCATTCTTCTCTATCTTTTAATTGCATTGTTTTAAGAGTTGCATTACAAAAGTCTTCAGAAGATGGACTAAGGAAGTTCAACTGAAAACTGCATTTTCACCATTTGTTTCTCATCTGTCTACTTGCAGTACTAATCTCAGGTGAAATAAAGTTGGTTCCAGCTGTGGTCACATTGGTTATGGCCATGAATCCTGTCAGTAAGGAGAAATACCCACTCCTTAGACAGAAAACAATGATAATAGTTAACGTACAAGTCAAGTAGTTCATAATTGCCTTCCTTTTTAGTTACAGGCCTCTGCTTATGAGTGTTGGATGCAGTGAAGAGCAGGCAACCATTTTTTTATTCATGTTAAAAACACATTAAAATATTTAGATCTAATCACTTAACTTTCTTTATATTGGCAATAGGACATTATGCTATTAATATTAATGAAGTGGGAGAGATGGCAGCATAGATAGGTTCAGCAGTGCAGTGGACTGTTAAATGATGAGTGCTTATAGGGAGTGTTCCCTTTTTGTTGTTGTTGCTGAGCTCAACAGGCTGCTAGGCCATAATATTGATTACGTATTATGTACAATGAAATCACTGACATTCAGATATTAGGCTACTGTCGTGAATTAAGTTAAGTTGCATAGTCTAATATGGCTAAGAAAGAAGAAAGTAAGGAAAGAATTTATAAACAAAATTCCAGAGTAGCAGCTATGGGGGCAGTGGGAGATAATCTACTATTAGAACGTTTAATTACCAAAAATATTAAATGGTTTAAAATGATTAAATTCAAAAAACAGTCATAAAAAGTAAGTGTACAGCTGTAAATAACAAGTCAGAGAATTAATATATATATATATATATATATATATATATATATATATATATATATATATTTTTTTTTTTTTTTAACTTAATTTTAACACAAAATGAAATCAAGATATAACATTTAACAAAACTTAATCAAAAAACTATATACAAGGTCTATAACAAAAATATTAAACAAAACCATTAATACTTTTCTAATATATCTGTAGGGTTTTGCCATGATAAATATTGGTATGTGATATTCGATAGCAATAGCCACAATGGACCAATGGAGAGGCACTTGTGTTTTTGGTATAGAATCTGGGACTGGGGCATTAAATAAAATCAAGGAATTTATAAAAGTACAATTGTCTGATGACAATGCTTTAGCAAAGTTGCTGAACTCTAACCAAAACTGGACACCCATTTTACATTCTTTACCATATGAATCCAATTTGCATCCAGAACCTCATCACATCTCCATTTTATTGTGTCTATTTTATAAATTAAAGCACTCTTATAAAGAGTTAAAAAGATTTCTCCAATAAAGTGATAAAGTAGCATTCCCTGTGGATTTTAAATATAATTTTTATTTATATCTGAAAAAACTCCATCATTAATTTTTGGGGTCTATATTAGAACACCGAAGTTTCAAAACTTTGAAGGTTCTAATATTGAACCCTATTCAACAAAAGTTGAAAACATCAAACATACAGAACAGCAAATTTTTTCCTAGGGAAAAAATGAGCTGTTCCAAAACACATACACATAACACAAACACACAAAACAAACAACAATCCACACACATACACCTAAAATCTTATATCTAACCCTACACTAAACTATACATACACCACTAACTATCCGCTTACCTTAACCCAAACCCTAACCATAAGGTCCATCACTATCGCACAATCACCTCACCCGCATCCTAACCCTAACTCACCTACCCCAACCTAACCCTCATGTCCACACAATCGCACACTTACCTGGCCCGTGCCCTAAGCCTAACTGACCTAGCCCTCACAGCCACACAATCACACACATACCTAACCCGCACCCTAACTAACCTAACCCATGCTCAATCGCACACTTACCTGAACCCTACCCGTAACTTTCCACCACAGTGCTGAAAATACCAAAGCAACAGAAATGGACAACTGAATTCTTTCCCTAGGAAAACATTTTGTTTTCTGTAGCTTCAATATTTTCAGCTTTCGCTGAATACGGGTCGATATTAGAACATTAAAAGTTTTGAAACTTCGATGTTCTGATATAGACCCAGTTTTTGGCAACCCCTAACTAGAGCAGATGAAAGACAAAGAAGAAGAAGAATTCCAATACGACGAATCAAAGACTATAAGTTCAATTCTTAAAATCCTATACATTTTTGATAAGATTTATTTTTAGTCACATCACTATTAATCTGAAAGAAAAATTCCAAAATTTTTGGGATGGGTTTTGTGTTCATATCTAACGGTACTTTTATTTTATTATAAATAAACTCCTTAAAGATTTGCATACTTAACCAACTATTTCTTCCTATATTGTATCTGGTCAAAATGTTGTCAGCTGAATGTAATTTAGTACCATCAAGAAACTGATTTCAAAATTTTAAAACATTTTCTTTAAAATCAAGTATTTTACTTATATTAAATGATTGCAGACATCCATTAGTGTAGGCTATAGGAAACATTAGAACTAACATTTCTTTGACAAAATAATTAGTTTCCATAACTCTCCAGAATGTAGCCATAACACAAAAGGAAGAGAAATATAATTATTTTTAGTGTTCATACAAAAATCTTGTAGGACCCAATATATTCTATTGAAGCCAGAGTGTAAGTTAGCATTTATTTCAAGTTTATTGTTTGAAACTAAAATTACTTTGTGTAAAAGTTTCCAATTTGAAATATAAGATGAATTTAGCCAGTGACTTACTATGTTTATAATGGCAGACTTAGCATATAATTCAATATCAGGAAAACCAATACCACCTTCTTCCCAACCTTTTACATGCCAGTCAAAAGCTATTCTTGATTTCAGCAGATACCACAAAAAGTTAAATAAAATAGAGTTTAAGTATTTAAGAATCTTTTTGAACAGAAGTAAACTCAACAACTGTATATTAAATAAAGTGTTTGTTAAAATTATCATTTTAATCAATATAAGTCTGCCTTCCATTGCAAAAAACATTTTATTCCAGTTATGAATTAATTTTAGTAGTGCATCAATTAAACTTTTTATAATTTACTGAAACTGAATCTTTCCAACTAGATTTTATAATAATTCTCAAATATTAAGTTGCATATTCTTTCAATAAAATTCCTTGTAATTTTTTAAAAATGTATTTCTTTTTTATTAATAAGCAGTGTTTCTGTTTTATTATGATTAAAACAAACATGAAATCTCAAAATATGATTAAAACAAGCATGAAATCTCAAAATCTCAAAGTATTTTATTGAATTAAGAACATGTTCTAATGAAAATTCTATGTCACAACTTGTTAATAAGATGTCATCAGCAAATAACTGAATTTTAGAAGTATATCTATCATCTATGGAAAACCCCTTTATCTTTATCTTTATATTAGTTTTAATAAAAGTAGCAAAAGGCTGTCTTGACAAAGCGAACAACAAAGGAGACAAAGGGCATGCCTGTTTTGTGCCTTTTAATATTTTGAAGGTGTTAGATAAAAAGGATCCTATTTTAACAAAAAAAAATGAGTTCTTATACAATTTCATTATTGTCTATAAATTCTAAAGAAATTATATTCTTTAAGCACTTTAAATAAATAAAACCAATTAACAGAATCAAAAGCTTTATCCAAGTCTAAGCTTATAATCAAGAGTTCTTTCTTATTTTTATTAGCAACATCTATTAATGAAAATAGTGTTATAATGTTAACATGTACTCTTCTATTTAAAATAAAACCATTTTGATCTTCTTCAATTATACATGGTATCATACAATTTAAACTTTTCACCAACATAGAACGAAAAAATTTATAATCAAAGTTTAAAAGAGAAATGGGGCGATAAAAGGAGCATAATCTTGGGTCTTTATCTTGTTTCAAAATAGGGGAGAAATCAATGAAAATATCTAAGAGGGAAGAATATTTGACATATTTCTAACTTCTCAGATGCTTTAACAGAATTTTTAGTATATTATCAGGAATTATCTTATATAACTTGGGAATTATATCATCCAGCCCAGAAGTCTTATTATTTTTTAGATTTTTAATTTGTTCTTTTAATTCCTTAAAAGAGAATGATTTATCTATTCTTAAATTCTGCTCTTTAGTTAACTTAATTTTTATATTTTGCTTTAGAAAGCTGTCAGTTAAATCACTATTATCTAAGGTTGGCTTACTATTTTTCATTCATTCATTCATGTTTTCTAAAGCTTTCTATTATATCTTTTTAAATCAGTTGATTTCTTAAAGTTGTTCTCAACTTTATATGTAATCTCTTTAATATGATTTATATTTATTTAGTTTTTTGATCTAATAGCTAATCTATGCAACTGTTGGAGGTTGATAGAATATGATTGCAATTTAAATTTTTCCATGTTTATTAAAAATTTAGGATATCATAGTTATACATAT
The DNA here is from genome assembly GCF_019279795.1 of Protopterus annectens. Classification (NCBI taxonomy): domain Eukaryota; kingdom Metazoa; phylum Chordata; order Ceratodontiformes; family Protopteridae; genus Protopterus; species Protopterus annectens. The sequence goes on along the minus strand of NC_056745.1, from coordinate 776,390,948 downwards.
TTCTGATTAAATCTTTCAATTCAGAATTTACAGTCTTATCATTGGGTTTTAAGTTTAATTTTAACTTATCAATGTTTGATTATAAAACAGTTAACTCTTTGTCCCACTCCTTTCTTTTATAAAGATACTGACTCTTAATTCTGCCATATAAATAGGATTTTAATGTATCCCACAACATAAGATCAGTAACTTCATCATTATTATTAATTTCCATAAATAAATTTAGTTCAGTTAAATCCCATTCCATAAATCCTTTAATTTTAGTAATATAAGCAGGAATTCTCTGACAAAAATAAATAAATAAATCCATAGGTTTCAGAGTGATATTAAAAGTAATAGCATTGTGATCAGTCAAAGGACAAGAAATTATTAGTATTTCATCAATTTTAGAATATAACCCACTAGAAGTAAAAACTTTGTCTATGTTTGTTTGGTTGCCAAATCTAAATGAGTAATATGAGTAGTTAAGGCATTTTGACAATTTTAAGGCATATAAATGTCTTAAATTCATTGAATTTATGAAGTGGTCTAAATGTTTAGTGTCTGCAGATATTCTAGTTTTTTTTTTTAATCTTTAGTAGTATCTTTTCCTGATATAATGCAAGTAAAATCAGAAGCCAATTAAATTTCTCATTTTGAATATAAAGCTATAACATCTGAATATTTGTTAGCCCCCTTAGAACCAATTCCAGGAATCCAATAAGCATTAACAAATGTAGAATTTTTTTATTAATATCAACTACTACCAACCCCAGCATTCCATTCTTATCAGAATAAGTATCAATCACCATAGACATAATAAATAACTTCTTCCAAAGTGCCTCTTCTTTTTGAACTAAAATGTGAGACCAAAAATCGATCTGAATAATTAGTTAACAAAATTTGTTTCTTATAAAAAAAAACAATGTGAGCTTTATCTACTGTAAGATAGTTAACTAAACTGCCTCTCTTAATAGGATTGTTAAGACCATTAACATTTAATGAGATATATTTATATACAGACATCTTTAAAATAAAACAGTTCAGAAAAGGCTAAGTTATGGTTTTGAATCAAGGACCCACATCCAATTTTAACAAATGTTGTCATGGACAAGTTCATTAAGCTAACTGCTATTTAAACCCCCTAACATGGAATAAAATATTCCTGATTTTATGAAGTAATCATACAAACCACTCAGAACTAACATCTTAGCACTATGCAATTTCAATCTATTGCTACTACTTCTAAAAATAAACTAAACATCTATACATATTAGCATATAATACATATTAGCATATAAATCACACTCATGCTATATATATCTTTTTTCAAAAGCAAACTTCAATATAATCTAACACTTCTATCATTATTAAGAATATGATACCAATTCCCTAACTAATAACTATTAAACTTGCATAAAATACCTATGTAAGCATTATCAAAACTATGTTATATAATGACTGTCCATTAATATTCAAAAAGTAGCATGCTGATCGGTCAGCCCAACCAAAGTGCCCATTGTAAATCCGAGCATATACCAATGAAAAAAGGTCCGGTCGCTCGGACTTTTTTCCATTAATATATGCCATAAAAATTTCACTTTCTTTCCCTGAAACAAAAAAAAAAAATAAACTTGCAAAACTAGACACTTGAAACCAATGAGAGAGACAGGACAGAAAAAATAAAAGAATAATCAGGTATGTTAAGAAAAACTAAGTAAAGTACCTGATTATCATTTTATTGTCTATGTCCTATCTCTCCCATACCTTCAAAGTGTCCCGGTATCTTTTTAAAAAAGAAAAAGAAAACAAGCAATGGATATCTTCCTTTCTCTACTGCTTCCTGTATGCAGCACCCATCACACAGCACTGATGTACTGCATATGAATGAAAATCCCATACGCATGTGCAGTACATCAAAAAAAGCAGTGGGATATGCTTGGAAAGCAGAAGAAGACCATGGAGACATCATACAATGACATTATTTAAGAAACAGAAAGACAAAACGGAGCCAGCAAACAGTGATCAATTAAACTGTATTGAATTTATAACATCAAAGCAGACAAATACTCATACCGGTTTCGGCTGGTAAATTACACAGCCTTCATCAGTGTATCAGAAATCACAGTATTTCCTGCCTCTTAAATAAATAGGAATACATTCTCATTGGTAGGAACATTATAAATATTCATTAAGTCCTGGAGGGAAAAGCCCACCCAGCTTAATGATCCACTTTTTTTCTTTTCTATTTAAAATCTCATGCCAACCAATTTTCTTTCTACGGTCACCCTGAATCACATCAATAATTGTAAATAAAAATAGTGCTGATGGGTGTGACAACTGGTGCTTATACAATGCATTTGTGAGTTTTTTCTGTTTAATGTTGCTATAGTGTTCAGAGATACGTAGCCTCAAACATCTAGAAGTTTGCCCAATATAAAATGCACCACATTTGCATGTGGCCATATAAATGGCCCAATCTGTACTACAGTTACAAAAGATATTAATATCAAAGACCTTTGAACAGTTGCGACTTGAAAATTCCTTGGTGGTGCATATATGTTTGCAGTTTACACAATGTCCACAGGAAACAGCCATACAGAGTCTGTCCAGAAATAGTGGTTTGTATTTTATTCCTGCCTCTCATATCACTAGTTTTATAATGATTAAAATAAGATTTCAGGTTTTACCATTTCGATATGAAAACATACATTTCTGAGGAATATTCCTGGCAACATCTGGATCACTCTGCAGAATATTCCAATGACGCTGTACCATATTGACAAAACCAATGGTGTTTCTCCCATATGTTGTTGTAAACCTAAGTGGTTTGGATGAAGCATTGTCCTTGTCCTTATCCTTATATTGAAGTAACTGGCTATGCTCCATACCTTGTACCTGCCTCATAGCATCTGCTACAACCCCTGCCTTATAACCTCTTTGCTTAAACCTATGTCTGAGGTCCTCCGAATTTTTATGATATGTAGAATGTTGTGAACATATCCGTTTGGTCCTGATGAATTGGGATTTCGGAATACATATATATATCACATCATGGAGCCAGTTATTGCTATTATACAATGACATTATTTAAGAAAAAAATTATTTACTTTTCTTAAATAATCAAAACTTCACCACCAACCTCTTCCTGCGCGTGGGTGTTGCACGGCCCCAAAGAACACCATATCAACAGAAAGACAAAACGGAGCCAGCAAACAGTGATCAAATAAACTGTATTGAATTTATAACATCACAGCAGACAAAATACTCATACCGGTTTCGGCTGGTAAATTACACAGCCTTCATCAGTGTATCAGAAATCACAGTATTTCCTGCCTCTTAAATAAATAGGAATACATTCTCATTGGTAGGAACATTATAAATATTCATTAAGTCCTGGAGGGAAAAGCCCACCCAGCTTAATGATCCACTTTTTTTCTTTTCTATTTAAAATCTCATGCCAACCAATTTTCTTTCTACGGTCACCCTGAATCACATCAATAATTGTAAATAAAAATAGTGCTGATGGGTGTGACAACTGGTGCTTATACAATGCATTTGTGAGTTTTTTCTGTTTAATGTTGCTATAGTGTTCAGAGATACGTAGCCTCAAACATCTAGAAGTTTGCCCAATATAAAATGCACCACATTTGCATGTGGCCATATAAATGGCCCAATCTGTACTACAGTTACAAAAGATATTAATATCAAAGACCTTTGAACAGTTGCGACTTGAAAATTCCTTGGTGGTGCATATATGTTTGCAGTTTACACAATGTCCACAGGGGAAACAGCCATACAGAGTCTGTCCAGAAATAGTGGTTTGTATTTTATTCCTGCCTCTCATATCACTAGTTTTATAATGATTAAAATAAGATTTCAGGTTTTTACCATTTCGATATGAAAACATACATTTCTGAGGAATATTCCTGGCAACATCTGGATCACTCTGCAGAATATTCCAATGACGCTGTACCATATTGACAAAACCAATGGTGTTTCTCCCATATGTTGTTGTAAACCTAAGTGGTTTGGATGAAGCATTGTCCTTGTCCTTATCCTTATATTGAAGTAACTGGCTACGCTCCATACCTTGTACCTGCCTCATAGCATCTGCTACAACCCCTGCCTTATAACCTCTTTGCTTAAACCTATGTCTGAGATCCTCCGAATTTTTATGATATGTAGAATGTTGTGAACATATCCGTTTGGTCCTGATGAATTGGGATTTCGGAATATTATTGGCTATGTGTGGAGCATGAAAACTTGTAGCATGCAACAATGAATTATACTGAGGGAATTTCCTATGAGTTTCACTCTCAAGCGTGCCATCAGAGAGTTTACGTATAACCACATCCAAAAAAATCATCTTATGGGTATCATGCTGTTCCGTGAACCCTAGACCCCATTCATTGTTGTTTAAATATTCTACAAAAGACAATAGACTAGACTCAGTACCTCTCCATACTAGCCAGATATCATCAAGATATCGTCTCCAAATATCCATCTCTGAAAGAAAAATATTTCTGGTGGAATCATAAATTAACTTAGTTTCGACATAGGCCATAAAAAGATCAGCGTATATGGGGGCAAAAGAAGCCCCCATAGCCGTGCCCTTGATTTGCCAATAGCAATCGTCTTTATAATAAAAAACATTGCAAGTTAGAACATATCTAGCCATGTCTACCAAGAATCCATTGAATGTTGGGTCATATAGGCCTGAATATTCCAACCAATAAGCCAAGGCACAAAGGCCAGCTTGATGTGGAATGTTGGTATATAAAGCACATACGTCAAGCGTACATAAATACCATTCTTCTTCCAACTGAGCATCAGATATGATTTGTAGAAAACTAGTGGTGTCATTCAATCTTGACCGGAGAAAACCTAACAAAGGTTTAAGATGTTTAGTCAAAAACAAAGAAAGGGGTTCAGTTAGATATTTTCTTCCTGATACAATGGGTCTCCCCGGTGGATGTGTAAGATTTTTGTGCACCTTCGGAAGAAAATAGATATATTGAGGGCTACTATCCTTGATGGTGAGTTGAAATAAAGTATCTTTGGAAATTACACCCCTATCCAAGGCATTTTTAAGGAAAAGCTCAATGCACTTACCAAACCTATGTGTAGGGTCAATGGGCATATGATTATAATATCTAGTGTCAGATAATTGTCTAAGGGCCTCACTGTTGTAATCATCCCAATTCTGTACTACAACTGCCCCACCTTTGTCTGCTGCTGAGATCACTATTTGTTTATTTCTCTGAAGTTCCAACATGGCTTCCTTCTCCCTGAGAGTCATATTGTTATGTTTCCAAGCCAAACTGGAACCCTGAAAATGGACATCCCTAAGAACACTCTTTTGAAATTGATGCACGACAGCATTCATAGGTGGGCAGAAATTGGAAGCATGGTATGTAAATTTGCCTTTATCAAACTGCAGACCAGAATTTCCAAAAAACATTTTCAAATTAATCAATCTACAAAAATTAGACAGATCCTGTGCAAAGGTGTCTTCAGAAATGATGGTACCAGGAATAAAGTTAAGACCTTTATTCAAGATTTTCATATGTAGATCAGATAAAACATAATCAGACAAATTAAGAATATTATTAACAGTGTTAGAATTCAAGTCCCCAATGCCAACTCCAAAAGTCCCTGTACATTGTGTATTCTTTTTGTGTTTGCGCCCACCCCGTCTACGTGTGCTCCTAAAGGGGCTACCCCCGGGCTTCTTTTGGGCAATGGTGATCCTGTTGCTGTCAGGGATTCATTGTCAGTTCCCGATGATGTATCATCCCATGAGGAAGTAACATTTAGATTGCTCTTTCTTAAAATGGATCTGGGCCTTTTTCTTTTTTTGTCTGATATTGGGAGATTATTAAATCTCACATGCTTGGATTGAAAAGAGAATGGATTACCCCGAGAGTAATCATCTTGGTCTCTTTTAAATTTTTTCATCTTGCGTGACCGTAAATCAGCATCAAATTTGGTTAGGTCCTGAGCCACTCTATTCAATTTCCCCTCAAAAGAAGGCTCCTGTTCAAATTTTTTTAACTTATCTGCCAAAATCATGATTTCTGAAAGCCCCTTATCTATAGCTCGGTTGTGAAATTTGTATAATTCCACCACAAAAGACATTGTGGCTTCATGTTGTATTTTCGCCCATTGTGTGGTTAGTTCATCATCTGCATCACTCACATGCGGAACAGTCCTAATTCTTAATCCCCTAGGGGTAATATTAGCTGTTTGGTAAGCCTTAAAAAGCTTGCTATGCCATACATTAGCTCGTAAGGCCCTCAGTGACCTATTCAGGTCATCAATTAAATTTTGACTTGTAATATCAGGGTTAATGTTCCCCACCATGTCTCCATTCAAATCATTATTTGGATTGAGGCCAAAAACCCTTAGATCCTCTCGATCAGCCACTAGACCAGAAATAAGACTAGATAGATCCATAATGGCAAGAATATTAATCACAAAAAAACAATGTAGCTGCCAATAATGGCCAGTCAAAAATACCACGACAGCGAAAATAGATTATTGAAAAGGACTATAGCAGCAACACCAGCTGCGTCCACTTCGGACTCCTAATAAGTAAGTATGTGTTGATGCAGAAAATGAAACCAAACCCACAATGATGACAAAAAGCCAAAAATAAAAGAGGCTGTAGAGATCAGAAATGCAGCTCCAAAACCAAAATTTAGAGTGGATCAGGTGAAAATACCCAGAGCCAAATGGAAACCAAGACTTACATACCTAATCCAAACTAAATAAGGACTCCTATATCTTGGTAAAGTCCCATAAATACTTCCATAGGGTATAAAATAATACTGTGTTAATCCTTAAATAGTTAAGAATTATATGTAAAATTCAAAACCAGACCCAATTAGGTACCTGAAATCAAGGCACAATATAAAAAAACAACAGTAAATGCAACCATATATTGGCAAAAGCGTAACTTGCCAAGGGATATTATTCCATACTTATAGTGTATGGATATTACCTATTGCAAAACAAATAAAGATATTTAATGTCTAATATGTCCATGTAATCATAATGCTATAAATGTACTATGATTATAACCAAAAACTAGGATCCCATGTGAGTATGGCCCCTGCTGGCCCCCAAACCAATGTACACATGCATATGATAAACACAATGAACAAATAAGTATATATATTTCAATTGCAAAAGGTAATAGTGTGTAACCCCATAGAATAATATTGATTAAGAGGCAATACTCAAAAATATAACATTTATGCCAATCTGCTGATAGTGTCAATTTTGTGGTTAGTATCTCTTATGCCTACAAAACCCTGTTCAATAGTGTTTATTAACCAAGCTTAAAGTACAGTAATCAAGGAATCATTAAATCAATGTTACCATTATTGTACAATAAAACAGTAGACCCTATATTCAAAATTGACCCCCTACTGACTAATATGATGAATATATTTGCAGGTGTCTGACTTATACAAGGTATAGTTTGTTACAAATAACAGTCCTGGATATAATTGAATATCCTTGGTCACAGTCGCCAAGTATATATTGGGCATAAAATCAACCACCAAATTTGTAGGTACATATATGTATAATGAAAAACATCATCTCAGTTAAAACAAAAATATGACAACAACTTGTAACCCCTACAAACACGGGACAGTTAGAATTGAGATCACGTAATTGTGCCCATACATATGTTATCTACAAACACCTGAAAAATAAAGTGTCATGAACTTCTAGTATGTATTAAAAGTATGCTCCAATCTCTTAAAGCATTAATATGCCAAAGGATACTCAATTCCAATTTCCGTGGATAATCAATCAACCAGAGGTCAGAATCCCACAAATTGTAAATCCAAACTATTGCGTTATGATGTATGTGGTCTTATATATTTAAATAGTCACAAAATATAATGGACTTTAGATGTAATAAACAAAAGTACTAATAATAAGCCCATATATCCGTGAATAAAGACAACACTGCATCTCAGCCATACTCCTGATACGCTGACCAAAAACTACCTCACTGTAAGTACTTATGGCCCCTAAATGCAGATCGTGTATTGTATCATTGCCTGATCCTGCCCATACATGAAAAAGTTGCATAAACACCAAAAAACATGCCCCAAATAGTTGGATAGGTGCATCACAATTATATAGTATACATATGCACACAAAAGAACATATCCCTATTAGGCATATATATTCAAAATAGTTGTATAAGTTCCGAAACCATGAATCATTGTCATTGACCAACCCAAAAATGAGTAACCTAAAGTTATTGAGTCCAATCGAAACGATGAACCCTCTTCAGAAAAAATGACACCAATGAATCCAGTTACCAACTTGTGTAAAGTCTAATTGCGATGAACAGGAAGCTGCTTGTTAGCACATAAGTCCACAATACATACTACGCAGTTTGTCCGACCCTTCCACAAAAGCAAGGTTAGTCAATGTAAATAGCCCAAATCAGGAGATGTAAACGATAGTCACTGCAAAAGTTTTGTTCCACATAAATGCGATACAAAGATAATATTGGTCGCAAATGGTGAAAACCAAAACATAAAAAAGCCTACTAATCCAGCCCCAAAACAAAAATGGTGTATCCACTATAGAATATAGAGTCACGTTCCCTGAACAAAAGAGAAAACCACCAGTCATCAGAAAAAGGTTGTGATGTATTCCAAAATCCAAAGGACCAGTTTCTCAGGAGAATGTATCCAACACTATCCAACAATGATGCTAATCGGTTAAGGCATTAAAGCATTAACTGCTGCAACGAAACCATGCTGCAGCAACAGGATCACTAAACCCACAGCAGGAAGTAAAAACGTCAAAACTTCACCACCAACCTCTTCCTGCGCGTGGGTGTTGCACGGCCCCAAAGAACACCATATCAACAGAAAGACAAAACGGAGCCAGCAAACAGTGATCAAATAAACTGTATTGAATTTATAACATCACAGCAGACAAAATACTCATACCGGTTTCGGCTGGTAAATTACACAGCCTTCATCAGTGTATCAGAAATCACAGTATTTCCTGCCTCTTAAATAAATAGGAATACATTCTCATTGGTAGGAACATTATAAATATTCATTAAGTCCTGGAGGGAAAAGCCCACCCAGCTTAATGATCCACTTTTTTTCTTTTCTATTTAAAATCTCATGCCAACCAATTTTCTTTCTACGGTCACCCTGAATCACATCAATAATTGTAAATAAAAATAGTGCTGATGGGTGTGACAACTGGTGCTTATACAATGCATTTGTGAGTTTTTTCTGTTTAATGTTGCTATAGTGTTCAGAGATACGTAGCCTCAAACATCTAGAAGTTTGCCCAATACAAAATGCACTACATTTGCATGTGGCCATATAAATGGCCCAATCTTTCCTACAGTTACAAAAGATATTAATATCAAAGACCTTTGAACAGTTGCGACTTGAAAATTCCTTGGTGGTGCATATATGTTTGCAGTTTACACAATGTCCACAGGGGAAACAGCCATACAGAGTCTGTCCAGAAATAGTGGTTTGTATTTTATTCCTGCCTCTCATATCACTAGTTTTATAATGATTAAAATAAGATTTCAGGTTTTTACCATTTCGATATGAAAACATACATTTCTGAGGAATATTCCTGGCAACATCTGGATCACTCTGCAGAATATTCCAATGACGCTGTACCATATTGACAAAACCAATGGTGTTTCTCCCATATGTTGTTGTAAACCTAAGTGGTTTGGATGAAGCATTGTCCTTGTCCTTATCCTTATATTGAAGTAACTGGCTACGCTCCATACCTTGTACCTGCCTCATAGCATCTGCTACAACCCCTGCCTTATAACCTCTTTGCTTAAACCTATGTCTGAGGTCCTCCAAATTTTTATGATATGTAGAATGTTGTGAACATATCCGTTTGGTCCTGATGAATTGGGATTTCGGAATATTATTGGCTATGTGTGGAGCATGAAAACTTGTAGCATGCAACAATGAATTATACTGAGGGAATTTCCTATGAGTTTCACTCTCAAGCGTGCCATCAGAGAGTTTACGTATAACCACATCCAAAAAAATCATCTTATAGGTATCATGCTGTTCCGTGAACCCTAGACCCCATTCATTGTTGTTTAAATATTCTACAAAAGACAATAGACTAGACTCAGTACCTCTCCACACTAGCCAGATATCATCAAGATATCGTCTCCAAATATCCATCTCTGAAAGAAAAATATTTCTGGTGGAATCATAAATTAACTTAGTTTCGACATAGGCCATAAAAAGATCAGCGTATATGGGGCAAAAGAAGCCCCCATAGCCGTGCCCTTGATTTGCCAATAGCAATCGTCTTTATAATAAAAAACATTGCAAGTTAGAACAAATCTAGCCATGTCTACCAAGAATCCATTGAATGTTGGGTCATATAGGCCTGAATATTCCAACCAATAAGCCAAGGCACAAAGGCCAGCTTGATGTGGAATGTTGGTATATAAAGCACATACGTCAAGCATACATAAATACCATTCTTCTTCCAACTGAGCATCAGATATGATTTGTAGAAAACTAGTGGTGTCATTCAATCTTGACCGGAGAAAACCTAACAAAGGTTTAAGATGTTTAGTCAAAAACAAAGAAAGGGGTTCAGTTAGATATTTTCTTCCTGATACAATGGGTCTCCCCGGTGGATGTGTAAGATTTTTGTGCACCTTCGAAGAAAATAGATATATTGAGGGCTACTATCCTTGATGGTGAGTTGAAATAAAGTATCTTTGGAAATTACACCCTATCCAAGGCATTTTTAAGGAAAAGCTCAATGCACTTACCAAACCTATGTGTAGGGTCAATGGGCATATGATTATAATATCTAGTGTCAGATAATTGTCTAAGGGCCTCACTGTTGTAATCATCCCAATTCTGTACTACAACTGCCCCACCTTTGTCTGCTGCTGAGATCACTATTTGTTTATTTCTCTGAAGTTCCAACATGGCTTCCTTCTCCCTGAGAGTCATATTGTTATGTTTCCAAGCCAAACTGGAACCCTGAAAATGGACATCCCTAAGAACACTCTTTTGAAATTGATGCGACAGCATTCATAGGTGGGCAGAAATTGGAAGCATGGTATGTAAATTTGCCTTTATCAAACTGCAGACCAGAATTTCCAAAAAACATTTTCAAATTAATCAATCTACAAAAATTAGACAGATCCTGTGCAAAGGTGTCTTCAGAAATGATGGTACCAGGAATAAAGTTAAGACCTTTATTCAAGATTTTCATATGTAGATCAGATAAAACATAATCAGACAAATTAAGAATATTATTAACAGTGTTAGAATTCAAGTCCCCAATGCCAACTCCAAAAGTCCCTGTACATTGTGTATTCTTTTTGTGTTTGCGCCCACCCCATCTATGTGTGCTCCTAAAGGGGCTACCCCCGGGCTTCTTTTGGGCAATGGTGATCCTGTTGCTGTCAGGGATTCATTGTCAGTTCCCGATGATGTATCATCCCATGAGGAAGTAACATTTAGATTGCTCTTTCTTAAAATGGATCTGGGCCTTTTTCTTTTTTTGTCTGATATTGGGAGATTATTAAATCTCACATGCTTGGATTGAAAAGAGAATGGATTACCCCGAGAGTAATCATCTTGGTCTCTTTTAAATTTTTTCATCTTGCGTGACCGTAAATCAGCATCAAATTTGGTTAGGTCCTGAGCCACTCTATTCAATTTCCACTCAAAAGAAGGCTCCTGTTCAAATTTTTTTAACTTATCTGCCAAAATCATGATTTCTGAAAGCCCCTTATCTATAGCTCGGTTGTGAAATTTGTATAATTCCACCACAAAAGACATTGTGGCTTCATGTTGTATTTTCGCCCATTGTGTGGTTAGTTCATCATCTGCATCACTCACATGTGGAACAGTCCTAATTCTTAATCCCCTAGGGGTAATATTAGCTGTTTGGTAAGCCTTAAAAAGCTTGCTATGCCATACATTAGCTCGTAAGGCCCTCAGTGACCTATTCAGGTCATCAGTTAAATTTTGACTTGTAATATCAGGGTTAATGTTCCCCACCATGTCTCCATTCAAATCATTATTTGGATTGAGGCCAAAAACCCTTAGATCCTCTCGATCAGCCACTAGACCAGAAATAAGACTAGATAGATCCATAATGGCAAGAATATTAATCACAAAAAAACAATGTAGCTGCCAATAATGGCCAGTCAAAAATACCATGACAGCGAAAATAGATTATTGAAAAGGACTATAGCAGCAACACCAGCTGCGTCCACTTCGGACTCCTAATAAGTAAGTATGTGTTGATGCAGAAAATGAAACCAAACCCACAATGATGACAAAAAGCCAAAAATAAAAGAGGCTGTAGAGATCAGAAATGCAGCTCCAAAACCAAAATTTAGAGTGGATCAGGTGAAAATACCCAGAGCCAAATGGAAACCAAGACTTACATACCTAATCCAAACTAAATAAGGACTCCTATATCTTGGTAAAGTCCCATAAATACTTCCATAGGGTATAAAATAATACTGTGTTAATCCTTAAATAGTTAAGAATTATATGTAAAATTCAAAACCAGACCCAATTAGGTACCTGAAATCAAGGCACAATATAAAAAAACAACAGTAAATGCAACCATATATTGGCAAAAGCGTAACTTGCCAAGGGATATTATTCCATACTTATAGTGTAGGGATATTACCTATTGCAAAACAAATAAAGATATTTAATGTCTAATATGTCCATGTAATCATAATGCTATAAATGTACTATGATTATAACCAAAAACTAGGATCCCATGTGAGTATGGCCCCTGCTGGCCCCCAAACCAATGTACACATGCATATGATAAACACAATGAACAAATAAGTATATATATTTCAATTGCAAAAGGTAATAGTGTGTAACCCCATAGAATAATATTGATTAAGAGGCAATACTCAAAAATATAACATTTATGCCAATCTGCTGATAGTGTCAATTTTGTGGTTAGTATCTCTTATGCCTACAAAACCCCTGTTCAATAGTGTTTATTAACCAAGCTTAAAGTACAGTAATCAAGGAATCATTAAATCAATGTTACCATTATTGTACAATAAAACAGTAGACCCTATATTCAAAATTGACCCCCTACTGACTAATATGATGAATATATTTGCAGGTGTCTGACTTATACAAGGTATAGTTTGTTACAAATAACAGTCCTGGATATAATTGAATATCCTTGGTCACAGTCGCCAAGTATATATTGGGCATAAAATCAACCACCAAATTTGTAGGTACATATATGTATAATGAAAAACATCATCTCAGTTAAAACAAAAATATGACAACAACTTGTAACCCCTACAAACACGGGACAGATAGAATTGAGATCACGTAATTGTGCCCATACATATGTTATCTACAAACACCTGAAAAAATAAAGTGTCATGAACTTCTAGTATGTATTAAAAGTATGCTCCAATCTCTTAAAGCATTAATATGCCAAAGGATACTCAATTCCAATTTCCGTGGATAATCAATCAACCAGAGGTCAGAATCCCACAAATTGTAAATCCAAACTATTGCGTTATGATGTATGTGGTCTTATATATTTAAATAGTCACAAAATATAATGGACTTTAGATGTAATAAACAAAAGTACTAATAATAAGCCCATATATCCGTGAATAAAGACAACACTGCATCTCGGCCATACTCCTGATACGCTGACCAAAAACTACCTCACTGTAAGTATTTATGGCCCCTAAATGCAGATCGTGTATTGTATCATTGCCTGATCCTGCCCATACATGAAAAAGTTGCATAAACACCAAAAAACATGCCCCAAATAGTTGGATAGGTGCATCACAATTATATAGTATACATATGCACACAAAAGAACATATCCCTATTAGGCATATATATTCAAAATAGTTGTATAAGTTCCGAAACCATGAATCATTGTCATTGACCAACCCAAAAACGAGTAACCTAAAGTTATTGAGTCCAATCGAAACGATGAACCCTCTTCAGAAAAAATGACACCAATGAATCCGACGGTTACCAACTTGTGTAAAGTCTAATTGCGATGAACAGGAAGCTGCTTGTTAGCACATAAGTCCACAATACATACTACGCAGTTTGTCCGACCCTTCCACAAAAGCAAGGTTAGTCAATGTAAATAGCCCAAATCAGGAGATGTAAATGATAGTCACTGCAAAAGTTTTGTTCCACATAAATGCGATACAAAGATAATATTGGTCGCAAATGGTGAAAACCAAAACATAAAAAAGCCTACTAATCCAGCCCCAAAACAAAAATGGCGTATCCACTATAGAATATAGAGTCACGTTCCCTGAACAAAAGAGAAAACCACCAGTCGTCAGAAAAAGGTTGTGATGTATTCCAAAATCCAAAGGACCAGTTTCTCAGGAGAATGTATCCAACACTATCCAACAATGATGCTAATCGGTTAAGGCATTAAAGCATTAACTGCTGCAACTACTGTGATTTCTGATACACTGATGAAGGCTGTGTAATTTACCAGCCGAAACCGGTATGAGTATTTGTCTGCTTTGATGTTATAAATTCAATACAGTTTAATTGATCACTGTTTGCTGGCTCCATTTTGTCTTTCTGTTGATATGGTGTTCTTTGGGGCCATGCAACATCCACGTGCAGGAAGAGGTTGGTGGTGAAGTTTTGATTATTTAAGAAAAGTAAATAATTTTTTTCTTAAATAATGTCATTGTATAATAGCAATAACTGGCTCCATGATGTGATATATATATGTATTCCGAAATCCCAATTCATCAGGACCAAACGGATATGTTCACAACATTCTACATATCATAAAAATTCGGAGGACCTCAGACATAGGTTTAAGCAAAGAGGTTATAAGGCAGGGGTTGTAGCAGATGCTATGAGGCAGGTACAAGGTATGGAGCGTAGCCAGTTACTTCAATATAAGGATAAGGACAAGGACAATGCTTATGATATATTGAAGATTTACCCAAGGTTGTCTTTGTTTAATCACACCAACCATGGGTAAATCTTCAATATACCACACCGACATTGTCGGTTATTGCTATATTAAACTTTTGCCATTAAGTTCAATGTAATTTAATCATGCTTTCTTACTAAATTAAACACATGTATTTAAGATTTTACTGAACTAAAAATTATCAAACGCAGCTTTATCTTTTACCATACCAACAACTAAAAAACTAGAAAAAAGTTTATTATGTAAATCTTGCCACATCTGCCACACCTGTAAGACTGCCTTGAAAACAATGTTACATGCAAATTATAAAACTACTATTTAAATTATAGTGTGCAATGCTAAAATCACAGCACATCATGATTGTCAATTTTTAATCATTACCAGCCTTAAAGGTAAAACTATAATACATTACCCAGAATCTATTGTTGCACCACTCTTATTGGAGCTAATGAGTTTTTATGATATACTGTATTACAGTAACTGTGAATATAGATTTTCACTTAGGCTAAAGTATATAATAAACTTGCAAAGGTGATGGCAATATGATTACTGCTCCCATAACTACTATTTAACCCTAATTTATATTACACTAATATGCTGCTACAGTTTTGAAATAATGTTTCCCCATTAAATTGTATGGACATTTCTGTGTAAAAATTAACAGCACATGTTCAAAAGCTATAAAAGATGCCATATGAGACTGTTAGTAATAATGTGCTATATAATAGACATCTTAAATAATCAAGATTTGACATTAAATCAATTGGCATATAACATACCTATAAATTTGAATTAGAAAGAATTCACAAAACATGTAGGTACTCATAATAGGATGACAGCAGAAGTGATAGAATCTCTGGTGCAGTTCTATACTTTCAGACTGAATAAAATCAAATTTTCACCAAGAGCTGAAACCATAGAGATGTTACAGTTAATTAAATTAACCAAAGGGTTTCTGAAGCAAACTAAAGAAATCCAAGTCTTATGTGAAACCTGACACTCCATCTGCATTATAATACAGTGCCCAGTAGTAAGGAGAAGAGATAATGCACACTGAGAGGTATTTAGGATACATATCTTTATAAACTTGAGATGTATCAGTTCAACATTTAGTTCATCATACTGTTATTACAGTGCTACATGGTTCCTACTTAGTCCACTTCTCTATCCATTCTTGTGTATTTGCTTTGCCTTCTAGTAAAACTCAATAAAACTTTGTGATTCAAAAGCAAGTCAGCAGTGGCAGCAACAGAACACATGCTATGTTATCAACACCAACCAACCCAGAACAACTCCACATGAACAATTTACCCCAAAATCAACAGAAACTCAATGCCAGCCATGTTTTCACGTCCTGCAACTAAATCCGGTTGCATACACATCCCAACCCCTATGTTTTTTTTATGAAACAGTCCACAAGGAAAACAGAAACAAAACAAAAACTCAAACACTTCACTGCATGCACCAGCTGGGAAACCCAGCAACAAACAATACAGGAAAGCAATCCACAAGCCCATGAGCAAAGTGGCAATACACACCTCCAAAAGATAAAATCAGCAAGAATCTCCCAAGCAATTGTAATATGAGATCCATCAATAGTCACAACATCATAATACACCACTGGGAATCAGAAGGCAATCCAACATGCAAACAATCCCCATAGAATGCCAAAAGACAGTGAACTATGTGTAGAACCTGACCAGCAGCCGGCACAAGGTACACACAAAACAGAGTCACTAATGCAACACACAGACTCTGTGACCTCCCATGGATACAAACTAAGAATGTGTGAGATGTCAAGAAAAACACACCACAACTGCCAGTCAAATCCAAGGAGACAAGCACTGCACAAGTTTCCTCCCCACAAAACATCACAAGCCCTTCATATACCCAAGCAGCTTACTGATATGCACCTTTTTCTTCTACTATTTAGTGTGCACTCCTCCTGTGGCCAAAACCCAGACCCATGCCCCCAATTGCAATGAAGACAACAACCTGTCATTCACACTGCAAGTCCAGACCACCTACATAAAACAGATCAGAAAAGAAACCTCCTCTCACCATCCCAATATGTGTAATCCCCCACATACCTTTTCCCTCATCATAGACTGTTAGCAATTTTGTAACGCTATATCAAATCTCAACAAAACATGCAACATGTCATCTGTGAAGTGAGGGCATGGGTGACTCCACGGCACCCCCTCCATGAATGCAAAAAAGGAGATGAAAGGAAAAGACAATGTAGGGAATATACCACTGAAATGTATCTGATCCTGCTAAGTCAGGAACCCAAGAGCTATAAAAACTCAACTATAATACCTTTCAAATAGATAACTGACAATAGCCAGAAAAGTAGCTGTTAGTGTGCAAATCCATTAGCTTCTGAAAACAAGTGACTCTGTCGCTCTATGTGAGAAAGAGCCAGTACAATTCAATATATTCACATCCAGTCCATGTGGGAAAAGAGCAACAAACCAAAATATGTATTTGGAGTTGAATAAAACATGAAAATCAGTCCAAACCTGTCTATTTCTGAAAACATTCCACAAGTATTCACTTAGAAAGTGAGAGTTAGAGTCCTTACATCTCATTTCAATGTTTGGATGTATATTCTTAATATTTCCTCACAGCTGAGAATTGAAAGGTCTTAAAGCACTTCCTGTTTCATGATGAAAATGAAGCTGAGCTGCTGCAGTGAGTAAAGACAGTCTCGTGGCTGCTTTCAAACTGTATTTTTAGTGAATGAGTTGACAAGGTGGGAATACAAAGCAATAACAGTCTTTGAACTTGAAATATAGCTCACAACTACAAAAGACAAGCCACGAATCAAAGAACAGTATTCAAAACAACTTAGAAATATCCCCATTTTCAAAAACCTTGAACGAAACTGTAAAAACAAATAAAATATCATTTAAACATACTGCAGCCTACCAACTACAACAATAAAATACTCAATAAGCTAATGGCATTTACCAGCATCTTACAGAAAAATGCAGGTGTCACTCTCCTACTTTGGACACAATAGAAGAGTCTTCGTGGGTTATGTTCAAGCAGCTTTATTTTATAGAAACACGTCACGATAGAAGTTTACTGACTTTAACTTAAGTAACTTATATACAAACTAACTACTGCAATCATACATATTCACTCTCTGGCTGGACTCTCAAAATGGCACTAGGAATAGCACGTGCCTGACATTTATATGTGCATGCTCAGTCTTGATATGTTTCTTAAAGACACAGCACATACACTCTGATCTACAGCAGGTTTCTAAAAATCTGAAGTCTTTCATATTAACAGCTATATTTTAAGACTGCTAAATAGAAACAAAAGGGAAAGTTAATAAGTGAAACATTTCATTAAAATAATAACTATCAGTGTTTAAGATAGAGATATCTACATAAAGTATTAAAATAAAATGAAGACAGATTGTACTTTTCTGTTGAAAGTAAAATAAACAAAGGAGAAAGACTTTTGCTGAAACTGAAACAAAGTATTTATAGTTATCTAATATAGTTATCTAATCCTCACTACTGAAAAGTTTAATAGGATTCAAGATAAGCATACAAAATTCAAGAAAAAATATTATTATTATTATTATTATTACATGATACAGTCTTGAAATGTTTTACCTTGTGGATAGTAACATTCCTCAGAAGAAGATTAAGGCAGTGTTTCAGAACAATAAAACAATAATATAAACAGAAAATATATTAAGTTATCACTTTTCTTTAAACTTTTTACTGTTTTTTTTCTTTAGTTGTCCATCCATTTTTGGTTGCTTGGCTCTATTTGGACAAAAGTTTATTTTTCTGTGTAAAGTCTAGAGCTTCTTCAAGTGCATTAAAGGTTTTATGTCCTTCAGGAAGAAAAATCTTGATTTTTGCAGGGAAAATAAGTTAAGATTTGACATTTGACTTCTTTAAGCTCTTAATTAAAGGA